>NC_083760.1:56185649-56485649 GCF_963514075.1 Conger conger | reverse complement strand
AAGGACTATAAGCACAAGCAGAGGGTGAGTCAACATTTTCAAAGATAGGAAGGGATTTACAATAGTCTTGTAGCAATGTTTTAACTCAAATATCTTACCTATTGTGCCTTCAGACTACACCAGGAATTAAGGTCCAGATCAGGTTTATTCTGCTACCTGCGTAACACTGGTGCTGGATGCTTCTCCAGCAGGCCTGTAAGTCATGCCTCTCACCGGATGTGTAAGCGGCACTGAAGCGTAATCTGAGGTCAAATATATGAGCACACAAATGCGCTCAATCTCATCTATGCAGGTCTTATCCAGAGATGTGAGGTTTTTTTTTGTATCTCATGTTACCGTCTGGAGCAGTTGTCTAGGCTTTGGCCTAGATGCAGTTAACATTTATTGTTAACTATGATATGTGGGTAAATACAGTTGCATTTTCCTTCACAAACAAGGTATGTGCGTTCGGTGTCATAAACAAAACAACATGAATATAATATCATATTATCGCTGAACTCATTCAAAAGGTTATATCCTTTTCAATGATGTGGAAGCATAGCAGAGGCACAATGGTCATCCTGTGGCCTTATCTTTTGCACAGCTGAAAAGGAGACACTGCTGTTTTTGTAAAGTGGAAATACATGTACATTGTAAATACCATTTACCATAACCAGTTGATTGTCTGTACTTTAGTCTCATATTCATGTTTTGATCCCAAATCCAAATGCCTTAAGTATATCCCATAACATTTAACTTGTTCCCATACTTTTGGAGGGCACTTTAATAAGTTGGTACATAGCCATACATGGTACATTATCATCCCTAGCTTTGAACTCACTGTCCAGTCATAGTGCCTATCAAATACAATAGTTACATGGCATTTTACAAGTGTTAATGTATACCTCTATTTTTTTATCTCATTTTATGAGCTCATCTCAGGATTAACTACTGTTTGCTCCAGGGAGAGAAGAAAACTGCTGCTTCAGTAATATTCTGGTAATAGGCATGTACTTCTTAATGGAAGAGAGAAAACATTTATTTTAAGAAAATGTCCTACAGTCAATATGTGAACAGCAGAACCAGCAATAAAGGGAGCACAGCTTATGAATTTATTACACAGGAACTGTTAGTGTTTGTTTGGCACTTCTGAGCCTTCTCCTTTTTGCAAATCCAGACCATGGCAAGAGGAGACCCAAGGAAGGGTTTAAATCAGGGTAGGCCATACCTCAGAGATCCCCAGCGACAGCATGTGATTATTTGCATACAAGTGTAAAGTGGGGTGGGGAATGAACATCCTCGTATATTGTATAAATTACTTGTTGGAAGTGAAGTATTCAAAGCAGAAAATTAAATCAACAAATACTGGTTGCGGAAACCTAGGAAATTAATGAAGCGTGCATCTCCCTAAAAGCTTCCTTTTAATACAAATCCCATCTCTACCTGCAAGGGCCATGAAACTGAGCATCTGGACAGGGACAGTAAAAGCTACATGTTCAGGAAGAGTATCGACCCAGACTGGCACCAAAGATTGTAAAGAGTGTTCTTCCTAACAACCGGACGTTCTGGTTGTTAACAGAAGCGTCATGTTGCAGTATATAAAATCCATTGCTACAGTGCTGTCCTTTGTCACAGCATTAGCATATATTCATAAGATGTATCAAATTGGAAAATATTGGCTTGCATGGTAAGGAGACAGGCCAATGCTGCGTTCACATGGATCACGCTAGATCGTAGATGGCAGAACAACACTTTTGGAACAGTATGGGGGAAAAGAGCAGGATGTGCTGACAACAAATAAAATATGCGTCGCTATGGTGGTGTCGCTCAGTAATTGTCCTATAATGCATGCAGCTTCAAACGTAGATAGGAAAAGTATGATTGCGTATGGCATAGCTCTTTATCCATGTCCATTTTCTGTTGTTTTGTTGTGTTGTGTCACATCCTGTTTTGAATTCCGTGGAATATAATGGCAAAAAGTTAAATAATTTCAAACTTCAATGACAAGTGCCATCTGCCGTAGCCATCGATGGAGTTCTTTACCGTCCTAATCATATTTCACCGTTGTGCTCTCGTCCAATATAATGACAGCTGGTGTGACATCTACCATGATGCATGTGAACGCAGCATAAGTGTGTTGTGGACCCATAGAATCTTTGGCAGTGCGCCCTGGTCCACGTCCTCTTGCATGACAATTCAACACTGATTGAGGGGGTGGAGGAAGGGGGAGGAAGGAGGGAAGCAGAGAGCTCATCATCCTCATCTTCACTGGAGAGCAGAGATAAGAGATGCTGCAGCTTCCTCTGCCAGCGCACCACCCACACCGCCTCACACTCGCCTCAGTGTGAGTTACCATGGCCGGCTGAGGGTAAAGACAATTAAGCCACAAGCAGCGCCCGCCCCGTTCTCCAAGCACACACAAACTGAGGGGCTCCGTGGGACGAGACTTTGTTCAGCTTCACTGTTTATCAGAATAGAACTCATTATCTTAGATGCGGTGAGTGAGAGGACTTTGGCTTTGTCATCTGCGAGGAAGTCATTGAAATAAAAATGGACTAGAAATCTTTTTTTATGACTTATTGGGGGAAGAAAAAATGAAAAGTTCTGTGATTTGCTCAAATGCGTAGAATTACATTAAATTAGAGCAGGGCTGAGAAAACAGCTCTGAGGAGACAATGCAAGCTTCACAGTATGAAAAGAACTTCCATTTTCATGAAGCCTCGCAGATTCTTTTGGTTGAATTATGTGCTTTGAAGTTTGAGGTTGCTTTGCTGCTGTGTCACGTACCATAATATGCCATACCATGACTCACCACCACAACCTAGCCCATAGTACCAACTCTGTTCCCTGAGATCTTCCGTCTTAAAGGATTTCATTTCAACCCTAATTTAGCACACCTAATCGTGCTAATTAGCAGCTCAACAAGATCTCTAGCTTTTGAATGAGGTGAGCTTTGTTAAGAGTTGAAAGGAAAACACACTGGACAGAGTCGGGAACCACTGCTATACAGTCTTGCTGCGCTATCAGATACAAATGTATTACAGAGAATTAATGTAATGTGGTAAAATGGCTAAGGCTGAAGCGTAATAATACAGACTAATTTTTCATGTAATTCTGATGCATCTCCAATTTAGTATTGAATGCAGTCTAGTCCATGCTGTGTGCCTTTGAATAAAGCCTGACAGTGAATTATTCATTATTCATTTATTTCTCCTTTGTAGCAAAGTCGCTCTGAGGGTGATGTAAGATCATATTCAGTGACTCATCCACTTTAATTACTAGCTCTAATCCACTGAGATTCAAAAATATTCAATGTTAGTAGTGCTTTGCGCATTTCATGTATGTCAGTAACTTTGCTTTGCTTCTAAAAGCAATTTGGCAGGTGTGAGATCAAGCAACGGAGCAAGAATGGTACAGATAGTGTGCATTGTAGATTACATTGTATATACAGTAGATAATACATTATAAACAGGAAATACAGGCATGGGTCATTGTTCTGGCGTTGAGTGTAGTGGCATGGATATGATGGTTTCTCTGGGGTCATTCAGACCTGTTAAATGATACCCTGGTCACAATCAGTGAAGGGTTTTCCACACTCACACATACATATGTGTATACCGGCGCGCACACATTTGTAAATTTAACACAACAAAGACTTGTGAAGTGTATGTTTGCATTGTATTGCACGAACATGCATTGAACCAAACATCATTCAAGAGGCCTGTCACTCAAAGGACTTAAGAGGCAAAAGAGACAAAATGGCTTTGACAGTTTTTATTTAATAATGTCGTTCCTTTTCAGGCAATTAGTGAATTTGTTTGATACATTTTGGCCTTCCCACACAGTTTTTGTCTTCTCCTCAAGCACAGCTTGAAAGGATTAAACAAATGACATAGAACTCTAAGTGACAGGCCATGGAAAATGTTTTGAATACCACACGTAAAACACAAATTTAACAATGTAGTGAAAAGGGAGGATGCAATTTGGACAACTGAATGAGAAGAAGGAAAAGCAAGCTATTTTGATAGCTTGTACAACAACTTGGACTGTCCTGAAAAAGAAAGAAACCGCTGGCATACTGAGAAACAGATATCGAACAGGTCGACTACAAAAACAACTGCAGTTGATGACAGAAACATTGTGAGACTTGTGAAGAAAAACCCCAAAACATCAGTCAGTGACATCACAAACAATCTCCACAGGACAGGGGTGAAGGTATCTCAAGCAACCATTCAAAGAAGACTTTGAGAGAAGCAATATATAGGCTATACCACAAGATGCAAACAGTAGTAAGAATCGGAAGGCAAGATTAAAATTTGCAAAAGTTTTGGAACAAAGTGTGGAGAAAGAAGGGATCTGCTCATGATACAAGCTAATCTGTGAAGCATGGTGTAGGAAGTGCTTGGACATGCGTGGCTGCTTCTGGAATGGGCTCACTAATCTGATGATGTAACTCATGATGGTAGCAGCAGAATGAATTCAGAAGTCTACAAAAACATTTTGTATGCCTATTTATGGAGAAATGCGTCCATTAATTTGGAGAAATTTGGAGAAAAAGTGGTAGGTTTTACACTGGCCAAGTCAATAATCAGACCTGCACCCAATTGAGCATGCGCTTTACCTTCTGAGGAAGAGATTGAAGAGAAGTATATGTGTGTGTGTGTGTGTGTGTGTGTGTACGTATGCGTGTTAGCATTGGGGAGGTTGTAGGTTCTCCGGAATGTGTGCGGTTATACAGGTGTGCCTGCACACCATGCACACATGTTTCAAGGAGAACAAAGAAACTAAGATGGAGGGAGGTTTGAAACTAGCTGTGAGCTAGTGAGGAAACGATGGCGCACGGAGATGCCAAACAGATGAAGGATAACCTTACGGTTATCAGTGTCAAGATAATGCCGTGTTATGACCGGTTAGTAACTAAAATAGACCACATGCAAGATCATGTCTATGTGAGATGTATATTAAATCTAACGCAGCGCGGTGGATGGCTTGGAGCCAACCAAAAGAAAATGTGTACAGTAACCATACAATACATTGAGCATTACAACAGTTATGTACATTCAATTACAGGAGTTCCGGTTGAGCTTAAGCTAGCTATAGTATATGCCCAGAGTTACAACCTTACTTGAGTCCTTCTGTTGGATTTCCTCATCAGATACGTTCTGTTTTCAAGGGCAAAATTCGAAGGAGTATTCTTGTTCTTCCCTGTAACAGGAAGAATTCCCTGCCTTTTCTTATCCCTCCAAAGGGGGGACCAGAAATGTAATCTCAGCCTCTTCATCACGGTTTCCCATCCACCGCGAAGGTGATGAACATCTTTCAGCTTTGGCCCCTCAGCCAAAGAAAGATCACCGAATTCAACTCGAAGCGCAAAGCTCAGTCTCGCCTCATTCCCATAGGCAGAATCAAGAGACCTCTGCCCGTCTTCGCTTTAACAAGCTTAAGCATATAGCTAAAGATATGGAATGATTTGATCCTGACAATCGTGATCATAACATTGAAGACTACCTAAGCGAGATTGAACACAATCTCTTTGATTTAGCCCATGCAGCCCAATGGGAGAAAATCCGACTGATCTGGAAGACTAGTTCTAGGTCTGTGCACACATTCATGAGTCTCAACCTCCCACTGTCAGAAACTATTTTGTTCATCTTTGTAAAGCATTGATAGAAGAATATTATTCTTTCGCTGACGAGACCTCAACAACAATCACATCTATTCAGGTGAAACATAACATAACATAACGTTTTGAGGCGTACATTCTTTCAGGGAAAGAATAGACCTGGCCTAGAGGAAGATCCAGCCTTTGAGCATGTGTACATGCTCAGGTCACCCTCATGACTCGTCAGGGAAATCCTCCAATGCGGGAAATCCGCAAACGGACTAAAAGCAAGGCCCCAGCAAGGAGAAGGGTGAAAACAAGCCTTCCCACTTATTTTTTCACACACATCGCTTGAACAGAGTTCCATGCTTCCTATTTTTCCAACCGGCTTGATCCCATTTAAGTAAATATGATTCCGGCCAGCTTCACTCATTGCAATGGAGGAGCAGCTAAAATCTTAAGGATAGGCAACAGACTATGGCAAGCATGTGACTTGTTCTGCCAAAGTTTTAAAATGGCTTTTAAAATGATTAAATTATGGCATGCTGTATTTCTTCGCAGTGGCCAATGAAAATAGTTTATTTACAGCTAACCTAAACCTGAAAACAGCTGAAAAGCTGAAAAGAACAGAGAATGTTTCAGGCTAGTACTCTTCTAAATCTATTATGCTCCCTAGTTAGGTTGTGCTTTAAAACTATGAATTTAAAAATCAATGGGAGTGAATTGTGAGGCAGACAACCCGGAGAAACAGGGATGTGTTTAAGGGCGGGCAGGGACATCAGATGTTGCTAGCATTTATGCTATGCAAATACAATGGGGTCAACTCCATAAAATTACTTGTGCTTTACCAAAGTTAAATATTAAGTCATGGTTGCAGGCATATAAATAACCCCTTGAATCTGTTAAAATATCTGTTAAAATGTGCTTGCACCTGTTCACACCCCCAAACAACCCAGCTCTCCTCTCATCCACCCAGCTCTCACATGAAAATTGGTATGCCTCTTCACAATGTTCCAAAATATCAATCTTCCATTGCAAAAGCTGCAATTGCTTCAGCAAGGGGCTCTTTGCTTCCTCAATAGAGCCCTTTGGGTTGAACTTTGGTACTTAGTGGCAAAATAAATGCACTTGGGATGTGTTTTTGCAGCTTGTCAAGAGCTGTTACATCACTGCTTGGGGATGGCAACCTCTCACTAGAACAACAGAAGGGTACAATTACAAAATATGTGGTTAATGCTGCTCACAGGCGATGTAGCTGAATCATACAATTATGACATTTTATTATACACTGTATGATACTGTATCATCAATCTATGTAGACTACTTAGAACATTTTTACAAAACAGTACCACACAACAGACAACACTGATCTGAGGATAGGCATGTTAATTGATACTCCTGATACATTTAAACCATCCTTTGTTCCAGAATATGCTGTCAACGAAGATTATTTCAGCAAAACCAAGCCAAAAACAACATTAAGAAATACTTTAAAGTGGTCTATTTATTGTTTATCATTTTACCATCTATAATTGCCCAATAAATAATTCAGAGGCTATTAACTGTCTTTAAAGCAACATCATATACAACGGATAGTGACATTAACAAAAAATATGCATATTATATATATATATATATATGCAGGTTATTTTTTCCAGTCATATGGCATGCACATCCTAGTACCATGAATACAATCATTAGTCGATCGATGACCACCATGCTAAAGAATTTAAACAAACCAGCGTTCATTTATTCTGAACAACATGCTAGATTAGTGCATCTTCGATTAACTAAAGTAATCACTTCTCAGAACATTCTATCATTGAAGAGCATAGTTCCGGCTACACATAAAATGAATCTCGGATTATGGGAACCCTTAAATCCTCATTAAATCTCACAGTCCAAATCAAGGGGTAGCTTTGTCCACATTGAAAGCTTTATTTAAAGAGCAAATAAGCTCCCCCTGCAGAATACATTCAAACACATGCAAAGGCTTACTATGTTTGTTGTACATTGCAATTTCCATGTAAGAATCAATCTGAGCTCTTGAAGTGACAAAGATTACTCGGGCCATTGTAATCAAGGGGATTCTTGTGTTTGAAGCACATTAAATTTGCTTTGTTTCTCTTTCCTGTTGTTTCCTTTAGCTTTCTCAATGGCAATATTTTAGAAATGTCCATATACGGCACTAATGATCTACAACATACCCCACATACCCCCAGGAAGCTACAATTGGGATAATTGCAAATTCCTCAAACTAACCCAAAAAAGAATGGACTGTTAAAACCTGCTGATTGTGACAGAATCTGCAGAAGAATAGAATCAGTGGGAATTTACACCAGAAGCATTCGATTTGAATGTGTAAGGGGTTCACGTACAGTCCAGGTGATCATGGGATGATCTTTGTTTTGTGTTTATAAAAGCATAAAAATCACTCACTGTAATTATCATTTCATGACCTGAACAAAATAAATAAAAAATAAGAGCCGCTTGGCTACTGCTTTCAGGGCACTCCAGCCATTGGATTGTGCACAATAAGAATGTTTTATGGAAAGTATTTTATTATTTTCTTTGTACAGGAAAACTTAGAGATCCATTCCGGTGGGTGCAACAACATACTTGTTTAGCATCCCTTCCTAATCAGCTTGTTTGTTATATTTGCATTTTTTGTCTCTCCCAAGCAGCATACTGCACAGTACAATGAACCTTCAAATATATTCTGGCAAACACAAATCATTACATTACATTATTGGCATTTTGGCAGATGCTCTATCCAGAGCGACGTACAGTTGATTAGACTAAGCAGGAGACAATCCTCCCCCGGAGCAATTCAGGGTTAAGGGCCTTGCTCAAGGGCCTGTGCGGATCCTATTGTGGATCTTACACCAGGATTCGAACCACCGACCTTGCATGTCCCAGTCCCACTTTAACCACTATGCTACAGGCTGCCCTAAATCACTGTTTTTCTTAAGGAGCAGGAGCTTCATTCCATATTAATGCACAGCAAAATGTCATGTTGTAATTGGATATTAAATGAGAATTATCTGAAGCGTAATTGCCCGTGCACTCTCATTTTCTCATTTGATCATAGTTTTTTCTCCACTTGTTATTATTCTGTGTGACGCGAGTCATTGCACAAGCCATTTTATCTGTAAATTGATCTCTGTATATTTTCAGTTGTTTCGTTATGTGAATTATACTTGGTGATGTTGATGCTCACTGCTATGTGTTCCACAGGTATTTAAATGCAAATGTTTCAATGGAATAGTTGGTCTGATCACCAGTTTCATAGGGGAAAGTATTTTGCTGATCAGCTGATTTGTTGTGTTTAAATTCAAACTGACCTCAGTATTGAAATACCAGGTTTCATGGCCTTGGGGCATCCTAGAGGAAGATCTCTGAAACAACAATGCAGACTGATTTGTTAAACAGAACAGAACAAAAAATGGAGCTAATTTCTCATCTTTGTGAGAGTCTGTATTTTCTAAATTACTCACAAAAAGGGCATTGGAAATACAAAATTTGGCAGCTGTGTTATTAAAGGCAAATTCATGATTGAATGTTTGCATTTTACAGCCTGTCTGTGCTTGTACGTTATCTATTAAAAAGAATACGAGACAAAACAAGTCATGGGAACAATAAAGGCCAAGACAATTAACGTTGAGGATGATTGATAAAGAAATAACAATAACAATCATTGCACAGCTTAACTGATGAGAGCTGTTACAATCAGTGGATGCTCTGTATTCAAAAGTAGTGTAATACGTATATACTCCAAAAATCTTGTTAAATAATTAAATGCTATGTTAAACAGCTGCTATGTTAACTTCATTGGTCTAACCTGGGCCAGTGAGGGTTTAGTTTTTTGCATTAATCCTTTTTTTCACAGTGCAATTTTCCATCACAATGGTTACAGGATATACCACTTGAAAGCATTAAAACTCACGGCTCTATCTTTATAACCTATTTTAAGATGCCATTGCTTTAGTGACAAAGTTCCTTATTTTGTAACATGTGGGTGGTAAAACAAATGTGAGGGGGACCTCACCTTCTCTGAATTTTAGAAATCCACATACTACAAGAAATAAGGTAATATCAAAAGTGAATATTATTATCTATATTAAATATTATTGTTTTGTTGTAACTTGTACCTTTAGTTAATGACATTACGTTTCCAACTGTGTATAGTTTGTTTGGCTTGCATAAAACAACATAGCATTTTTTTTGCCTGTGTAGCAAAACCATAGCATTTTCAATATGCATGCTGAGACTGTTGCACTTCAGCAAAAACTGTTCTTGAGATTTCAATGGACCTCAATTAATATATTAGTATACAATATGGTATTATTGTCATTATTGTACTTTTTTATGAGCTTTTGCTGTCTGAAGAGAGCTGCAAGAAGAAGAAGGTTCGGACAGAGATGTAGGGGAGGGTGACAGGCAGGGGAAGTGCAAACACTTTTTTCAGGATAAAATTGTTGTATAGTTTAGCAAGCAAAATGCACTACTTTACACCTCATAAGACCCATAATATAATTTAGTCTCCAAATGTCCTTTTTTGGAAAACCTAGACATGTAGAAAACAATGTAGAATGCTCAGTTTTCACAATATTTCATCAGGTTTGAAATGGAATTTGTTCAGTGTTGTGGCTGTGGCTTCCACTTTCACTGTGTTTGAGCCTCTTTAACTTTGCTTTAGTAATAGTTCAAGTAGTTGTGACTCCAAAGGGTTACCTTGGTCTGTAGTCAGAAGGGTTAAAGAGTAGTAACCATTTTATTTTGGGTATGTCATTTTCAAGCTTGTGTCAAGGAAAGCAACGATAGTTAAGGGGTTAAATAGATACTCATTATTTATTAGAATTTGTTGTGTACACGAAAGATCTTGCCAAAAAATAAATCTGTCTTGGTAAAACCTGATATAACTGTGAACTGTGATAAATAATGTTGGCCAGGTCATGACAATGATCAAACTGAGGAACTGGTGGCTGAGACGATCAAGAATTAAACATGTTTAATCAATAATCTACAAAACACTTTATTTTCTACGGATCCATGTATGTGTAATATGATTTGGAGCATATTATATCATTCTTATTCCACACTTGCATCGTCAAAGTACGATGAAAATTGTACTTCATAGTTTCATAGTAGTAGGTTAGTTTCACACTCGTCAATATTTTTCTTTCCTGGTCATTTTTGCATTTTGCGGACTAGCATCCGAAGAAGAAAATATGTACAATTTTTGTATTTGTCTTATATTCTGTCTTCCTGAAATGTATGTACAGATGATCTATCTAATCTTAATGGCTACAAGAAGTGCCATCTTCCCCAATATGGATACCATCAAAAGCTCAAGGACAGAAAGTACAAATAATTCACTATCAATTGTTCTGCTTTCATCTTCTACCTGGAAAACAAAACTGCAGGAAAAAAAAACATTCAGTGAAATGCACCTGGATTGAACAACAACATCTAAGCAGAGAGGCAATGTTGAGGATGAGCTATGAAAGGTGAGCTCAACTGAACATGGTTATTTCTTACACTGAGGAAACAAAGGTTGTATGATTAAAGCTTGCATTTCATCCCACTTATTGTTTTACCAAAAGTCACACCGTCCCCAAAGAGACTGAGAAAAACTTCATCATGAAATAAATAAAATGTTTACATTTAAAAAGAAACCTTTTTAGCATTTATTTTGTTTCATATACATCAAATTAAGGATTGCATAGAAAACTGAAGCTGATTGATTACAAACCGAGCAAAGAGGCAGGTTCTGGATGTAGCAGAGGCTGTAGCAGTTATCGAAGATCTGTGCTGTTACACCTCATCAATTTAATTTCCTGTCTTTGGACGCTTCGAATAGTGCAATTTCAACAATATTTCACTAAAACATAGGTTTTTGTGATTAATAGATTACCAAACTAGAGATGGCTAATGCATTGTTTTCTACGATCTTCCAGACCTGTTTCTGCCAGAAGAGCAAGGAGATGGAGGGGGAAAGAGATAATTCCAGTACATTGCTTCCCCTTTATGTATATAGTACAAAATATATTGGATTTTATATTTCAAAAGACCCATAATAACAATTGGCTCCCAAGAGTTCTTTTAGAGTATCCAAATGGTCTTTTTGGAAACCCGCCGAGACATAGCTTATAAAAAAACAAATACAGAATACTAATTTTGGTGGCTTCAAATTTGAACCCGGATTTGTCCTGTGCTGTTGCTGTGGCTCCATTGTGTTTATATGCTGGCCAGGCACAGACGCAAGCATAAAGTTGGACCATTTAATTTTGGGTATGTCATTTTCCAGCTTGTGTTAAAAAAGAGATGGGAACTGGCAAACCATGGAAAACTAAGATTTATATATTTTTGAGTGCCCAATGGTTGGTTCACTGAGTGAGTCGCTGTGAAAGACAAAATATTAAGAGTCAACGGATATAGATTTTATTTGCTCACGTATTGCTCTCATGTTTGTCACATAGTATCTGCTGTGTAAAACAGCTAATAAACCTGTTCATGTGTAGGCATTAAGTGTGTGAATGAGCCACATATTCACTGGTTTTGAAAAAAATCTGTAATGCCAGTGCAATCCAATGTTTCAAAGCTAATACAACCAAAGCCTATCCACAAGCTTTAAAGGGTTTAGGGATTAAAGTTAAAATACACAGTGTGATGTGAAGCTCCAGACCAAGGCTTACCGTCAATATGGTGGGAGCAAACTCAATCTCAAAAGGGTGATGTAGAGGGAGCAGTTTCATCAGAAAAAAGTATGGGTTCAGAGGTGATTTGCCTCAACATCTGCCTATCCTCTCAAAGCCCTGAGAGGATGTACTCCACAGTCTTTACAGACACCCGTGTTATTAATACAGCCATGTCCTTAGAGCTCCTGGGACACTTCTGACCTTCAGCTAGCTCTGAGGAGCTTGAAACGCCTGCTTTACATTCACAGGGCGGAAGCAAGTCAAAAAAATAATTATCTCAATACAATTGCCTCATTATTTTCCCAACTCACCCTTGCTGATTTGCTCTCACTGTGAGTGTGATTACATTTGAGGAGTCATTGCGAATGATAAGGTGCTGCAAATTTGATTACTGTATTTGATAAATGAAAGCAGGAATTTAGAACTAAGAAAAATTCTAAACTTAAACAGGAATTTTCTGAGCGGGAGAGATTTTGTATAAAGTCACTCACAGATATACATTATAAGTTGTGTTTTCACATTACTGCCATTGAAAATATATAATTATCTGTGAGGAATCATCTATGTAATTTGAAATTGACCTGTTGACCACCAATCTATAGTTGGACATACCAAGCAAGCCTGGTTTTCACAAAACCTATGAATTGTCTGTGTTTAATGAAATGCTTTCCCTGGGTTCATCTTCTAATACGTCAAGCTCATGTGCATTTTATTTAAAATCTATTGGTCAATCACAGTGTATTTGCTTTAGCATGTTTTTGCAATGATTTTGTCCCCAAGCATTGAATCAAATGGGAATTTAAGAACATAAAAGCCAGGAGGAGAAAAACTGTGAAATGATTTGTGACCACAATATTACAAATATATCAAACAATAAAACAGAAATCAGGTGACTGCTATACCACATTCTGAATGATGTGACTGAAATAATGCAAAAAACAAAACAACATTTTGTTCACTTTGGCTTTACAGCAGAACCAAGGAAGCAAATGGATATCCACATTGCTGGGACAGCAGAGGGGGGAATTAATATGGTACTGTACTTCATGAGAAGTTCAGAGACAGACTGAGACTAACAGGTAAAAACGACAAACACTTTATGCTTGGTGTCACTATAGTAATACCACCCTGCTCCAGCTAGCAATCACAGTCCTTTCTTATATCACAATTTGTAAATGGTTTATCCCGCTAGCCTGCTACTGCTACAGCAGACAGCAGATGTCATAAACAAAGCAAAATGATATCAGTGCTCCAGGGAAATATAAAGAGGATTAGATTTACTAATAAAAGAATAAATGAGCGAGACATTTTTAGGAGCCGGCGCTCCGGACCGTGCTCCAAAAATAGCCATGGTTTAGTGAGTGCCGTTTTCTGAAAGAGCAGACCCAGCCATAGCTTTCATCAGCACACCAGTTCATTTGCCCTTTGATAAATTAATCTCTACTGACAGGGGACAAACAGGGTTGTGTTTTAAAAGCAATCCCCTAACTTTATTATTTTTTCACGCCAAATTGGAATCTCAAATTCTGCCTCTCACGTACATTTATAATACTCTCCTCTACAAGCCTGTGATAATTCTATACCATACAAATTATACAGTACCTCTGAGTTTGGAGAAGATTGGTATCTTAATGATGACCACTGGTAGCCAAGAACATCGTTTCAAAGAATGACAGTGAGAATTAAATAAGAGTAGCCAGTCAGTTTGCAGAAGACGTTTTATTGTTCCTGACTTGTTGATGCACAGCAATCAGGTAAGCTTCAAACTTTGCATTTAGGATGTAGTGATGGGGTGCAGAAATACGGGCACCCATTGTTTAAATGTCTCTTACAATGAATCTGTATGTGATCGAAAGCAAACCTGAACTCTATATGGTACAGAATTAATCATGAGACCAGCAAGATTGCTTTTCATTTTCATTTTTTACTGTTTATAAATGATATAAACAAGAAAAAGGGCCCTGTGGAAAGAAGTTTGGGAACCATTTTTGATTATTCTTTGTTACTTTTTAAAAAGATAATTACCAAGGCCCAGACCCAGGTGATATACTTGTTAGGGCTTCAATGAGTCAGGTGAGTATAATTCCAGGGCTGTTCTGTCTAGTGTTAAAAACTGTGGGTTCCTCTAAAAAGTTGTCCTAGGATGTCAGAATGAAGATGGTTCATTTCCACCAAGCTATAAACACTCAACGTTTCAAACTACCTATTTCCGCTGTCAAAAACATGGAAGATAAATTAACAGTTGAAGTCAAGGCAAGGTCTGGAAGACCAAGAAAGATTTCAGATAGAATGGCCCTGGTGAAAAATTCTCAGAAGAACCCACGCATCACTGCAAATAATAATAATAATAATAATAATACATTTTATTTAAAGCGCCTTTCACGTCACCCAAGGACACTGTACAGTAGTGGCAAGTGGCAATCATAAAACAACATATAGGGACAGACACTGTACACATATTAAAAGACACTATACAAAAAAGTATATAAAACAACAAACAACAATAGGATGGTACATGGCGAGAGTGAGGTGGAGGGGTCAGTAGAAGCAATTGTTGTTTTTCTTTCTCCCAACAATCATAAGGAGCTGAAAACGTTTTTAAGTGGCTTTGTCGTGGTGGAAGGACTTGCTCATGATCCTCAGAGCTATATTGTACAGGGCTTATGGCCCCCATCAGGCTCTAGGTGGTCAGGCAGCCCATGTACCTCAGTCAGGCTCAGCCCAAAAAGACTACATGGGATCAGCATGTGGGCCCTCCACCTGCAAGATTCATGGTATAGGCATTGTTGTAATGCCTGTCAGGAGCTGAGCAGACCCAGTCGTCATTAGCTTGGGTGGCAGAAACTGACTCATGTTACATAGATTATTAACTCACTGAGGGGGAGCCAGAGATGGTTACCAGAGAGTTACCAGATATACTTTGGTTCCCCTCTATGTACAGTGTTGGTTCTGGTATCAAGCTTCTTGATAAAGGGTAGTCTCTCTCCTACACAGGGGTTGTCCAAGGCCCTGGGCAGGAATGGGGAGCTCCAGCTGGCAGCTGCTCAGTTGGAGTTTACTGCAATGGATGAGAGGGTTACCTCAATACGACTATACCTGGCAAAGAGGAAAACTGTTATATGTGCTTAGCAGTTCAGCCTTCTTGGGGAAGTTGGGATGGATGCTGGAAATGGCCACCTTCTTGGGGACTTCAATGCTCACGTTGGAAATGACTGGGAAACTTGGAGAGTTGTGATTTTGGAGGAGCATGCCTCTGATCTGAACACAAACTCAAACGAACACAAATGTTTATAAGTGTAAATGGTACCTGAAAAATTTGGGATAAATATTAGACTTTGTAGTTGTTTCATCCTGTGCCGATATGTGTTGGACACTTGGATTAAGAGAGTAGTTGAGCTGCCAATTAAATTCATGTGTTGGTTCAAATAGCAGGAAAGCTGCCAGACAGACCAGGTAGGCCCAAATGTGTAGTGAGATTTTGCTGGGGACACCTAAGATTGTTAGAATACGCCTTTTATTGTGATGAGTTCAGGGTTGTAAACCATAAGCGTGGCATGGGGGAGCCTATATATTTAGCTTATATCTTAAATCTTAGTTTTCAAAACAAATATAATTTAATTATTTATTAATTCTTTATTTATTTATTTATTAAATCTTGAGTTCCAAATTAAATATTTATTTAATATCTTAAATGGCCGTTTGCAAACCAAAGATATGCTAATTAGCCCCACCTCATGGTGACTGGCATCCAATGAAGGGAGGGTCAAAAATATTTTAAACCTATATATTTGTAATTAAATATTTTACATTTAAATTATATATCTAGCCTTTATGTTTTGAGATTTGTCAATTCAATCTTATAAATCTTATAATATAAACTAAAAACTTAATTTAGCATGTGTTAATGCTGTATTTAGGCTAAATCTGAGAAAAAAAACTGGAGAATCTTGATGTGTTTTATATTTGGCACCCCATACACCAAAGAGAACCATTCAAACAGAGCCATCACTATCAGGAAATGCTACTCCAAAGGCACTGCGAATTGGACGATGGGTGTGGGAATTATGACGTTAATAATTTTGAACATTAATTATAGCACCCCCATGTGGATGATTCAGGTGCTATCAAGTTCTCTATATGTCACACATTTCTTTAAAAAAATATGTAATTTCTTTTGGGATTTTTTCCCTTTTTTTCTCCCAATTTGGTAGCCAATTGTACCCCGTCTAATTCAATTAGAGCTAGTATTAGATACACCGCCCACACCCCGTCCCTTGGCGGCCCTACAGAGAGAGACACGCCTTCTTCAAGCCATCTCGCCACATGCTGGTAACCGTGATTCCAAGGTGCCCAAGGTGCCCAAGGTGCTTTTATTGTGCGGTGATCTACTAACCCTGCCAAGTCCCTCCCCCTGGAGCAGCGAGCCAATTATGCTGCTCCACATGAGCCGGCCAAACTTGGCTTTTTGGCAGGACCGAGAAACAAACCCCGGTCCCCGGTGTGCAACTGCAGCGAACTGCAACCACAAGTCTGCTGCATCTTAGCCTGTTGCCCACCGCAGCCCCTGTATGTCACACATTTCTGATGAGTTTGCAAAGTTATACATCTGTACAATTTATCATCTCACAGGAAATTTTGCAAATGTATAGAGCAAATAAATAAAACCATTGGAAAATACTAGCTAAAACTGCTAATGAATTGATGGTATGAATATGTATTCATATGTTTTTACTGTTGCTGTGAATATAATGTAAGAATACAATAGAAAACGAATACAGAGGAATACAAAATTTCCCTGATCTCAATTGTTTTGCTCAATCCAACTAAAAGCTTCTATGCTGATTCAGTTAGGACAGAAGTGTTGGAGATATGGAGGCTTACAAACCCAGCCCCACCACTGGTAATTACATTTATCCATATCCATGACAGTAAGTCCTGTACAACCCCCCACCCTAAAAGCTATCATGAGATGTTGACAGGTATGTGCACAGTAAGCAAGGTTGTGGTCTCCACTGGCAACAATATAGACAAGCCTGAATAAACTGACAGTGGCCGCCTACCTTCTGCAACCTGCTGACAAATAATGATGCTTCAGACCTTGTGGCAAAGGAGGTTTAGCAGAAAAGCTGAGAAAAATGTCATTGTCGGCAAACTGTATCCTTTCAGCCTGAATGATCACCAAGTGATAACTTAAAATAAGTCTTGTGGGAAAATGAAAGCTAAATGGCAAAGCCTAAAATAGAAAACTGACTTATGTGTGACCGTTGGTCTTCTTATGTGGTTGTTAAGTGAATTCCCCGTGAAATGTAATACATCTGTAACAGAAGAGAGGTCTTCAGAGCATGCCAATGTAATTTTTCTGAGTACACTAAAGGGTATTAAAATCTGCAACAGTGCTTAAGAAGAACTTACTATAGCTCATGTTCTTCACTTTCCCCCTGGGGCTGCACTGCTGGTGGAGGTTTCACCTACCAGTGGATTTCCCATTCAGCTGATTGTCACAGCAGCACAGTATACCTTTCGGCTACCAAAAAAAATAACTCTGCCGCCTAGCTTGACTTTGATACAGAAGGGTTTAGACAGGGCTGATTATTTGCACATTTTCTGGCTGATCGCAATGTCAGAATAAATCATCAATAAGGAGCAAGAGCTCAGGATGTTTTCTGCAACAGGTAAGAAAAAATGGATATTGAAGTGTTTAAATGTGCCCACATCGTTATGCCAGCTTGACTGCCGTAAGGAGGACCCATCCTAGGCATAGGCAGCAAGGGCTATTGCCAAGTCACCATTCATCTGGGGGGTACCAAATGGAAAAGGGGAAGGGGGGAAACAAAAATAAACATCTCCTGCACTCCACCCTGAGATGGCTGTAGCTTGCAGCAGCACGCCACTAACACACAGCAGCCACGCTGCATGGTCTATTTTGCATCCAAGTGTCAGGAAACAAAACCAACGTTCCTTCTCTCTGTCTTGGGGATAAGCAATGTTACTTGAATGCTGTTCATTCACAGCAACTGTCATGCTGTGTTGCTTTTTACAGCCTTCCACACCCCTGCCTCTACCCACCCCCACCACCACCACCAAACTCAGCAATAGAGAAAATGAAAAACCCACAAAATATGATTATCAATGCATAAGAAGCCTGAAAAACGAAGCAGGAAACTGTAATCAGGAGATGAAACTACAAATTTCAAAAGCGAAAAGAGGATGAATCCAATCTGAATTAAAACCATGTTCAATGAATTACTGTTCCGTAGGGTTAAGATCAATAGCTGCATAGTTGTTTCAGTCACAGTCTAGTTCAAATATTGCAGGCAGTTAATGATTGCAGCGTAAAATCACAATATGTTTTTTCCTGCTTTGAGGTGCAGCATTTCACACAGGGAGCATTACCCCATAATGCATATCAAGTGGGCTCCATGGCTATTGAATTCAGGCTCAGTAGCGCACGCTTTCACTTACACAGATGAATGCTCTTCAAACACAATGCCTTCATCAAGGCCTTCAATCATAACCTGACATGAACAATGCTGACAAAACTCAAGTAGTCTTCAGTTTTAAAAAGGTCCCACTTCACACTGGCATTCTGAGACCAGCCTGTATTGATTCGTGTTGTGCATTAATAAGAAAAACACATTATTTTTAATGCTGTTGTGCGGTATGCAGAATTATCTGTTTGTAACACTAAGACCATCTCTTCCTTTTAACATGTATTTATTTAGAGCATTTATTTGAAAGGCACAGTATAACATCATTAACATATTCACATCCATTTCAGTGTAAAAAAGGTGCCAGATTTTACTTCTGCTCATTTCCATCTGCAGTCCCTCGGCAAGATAGAGAACAGACAAGAGGATATAAAATCAACAATAATTCATTGAACAAATGTACAAATAACAACATTACTTTGTGAAAAAAACAAATAAATATCATGATACACAGTTGTGTGTCCAATGCACTGATGTAGCAATAATGCACCCTATAGCCCAAATAGAATCAAGGCCAGCGCTGGCATAGTCTAGATCAGGGTGGCCAAACCCTGTCCCCAGAGATCTACTCTCATGTAGGTTTTCATTTCAACCCTAAATTGGCACACCTCATTCTACTAACCAGCAGCTCTTTTTAATTATCTTTTGCTCAAGGTAATATCCAGCCACTTGTTGGTGTGTTCCTGCATCTTACTTTAAGGCGATGGGTATGAAGAGCCTGGAACTCAATACCATTTTCGCTACTGTTTCTCAGCATTTATATCTGTGCAATTTCTAACAAGCAGTTCAGTTTGTTTTCTCACATGAATTTGCAGTAGCCACTAGCCACAGGTAAGCACACAAGATTAGCATCTTGTTGATAAAAATGAGATGCATATGCCAAACCCTCACAAATTCATTAAGCCCCACACATTGGAATTACCTGTGGTTCCGGTCTGTGAAGAAGCAAACAGCACCACATTACACACCGGCCCGCACATAAGCAGCAGGTTTTAGGATGTGTTCAGGAATACATCACAAAGGAACAGCTAGTAGCAGAACTTCACCATTCCACCTGAGGAGATATTAAATAATGAAGACTATTTTCTTCACAGTCTCTCACAAGAGGATGTGGCACAGAGCAATCGCGAGTCCATATCCTCAGGACTGTGAGGATTGTGAAAACACCTCAGGGGTGCACTTGAGTCAGGAGTGCTGGCACCACCATGATGAGAAATTTCACACCGTTATGAAACAAGGTCTTCTTTTGATAGGTTGTGGATGAAGTGACTTCAGTAAAATTGAGCGACACAATGCACACTCAGACACAAATACACAGCAAAAAGCTTTTGGTCCCCAATCTATAAAAAGTGCAGTAATTCCTACACGGTTCACCTGTTATGGATTTAACTATCCTTAAATTAAGGCTGACAGTCAGGACTTGAACCTCATATTCATGTTTCGTTTCAAATCGAATGTCCTGGAGTACAGAGCCAAAACAAAATAAATAAACTGCGTCACTGTCCAAAATACTTACTGACTGCATTTCATATGAATAATACTGTCTGCATTCCTTTCTTTTAATCTAATAGTGTTTTGACAGCCTCTGCTGGAATTTATTCTATAAATTCTATTTACTGGGCATGCTCTCCATGTACTTATTTTACATCCATACTTATTTTCTCCCCGAAGGGAGTCATTTACCTCATGTGCTATTGGAAGCTTCGAGCAGATAGGATACTTCTCTTCTTCTGTGTTACTCTGTGAAGTGTCTTTGTGACAGTCTGAAAAGCACGGTGAAAGCACGATAGACAATCTGAAGAACATTTTTTTATTCTTATCATAAATGTATCTTATTTTTTTGTACTGACTCATATGAGTATGCCATGTTGGATTCAACAAACACACCTAACTGTCCTCAATGAACATATGAACGTATATATGGTACTGTAGGTTGGTTCCATCCTCTAGTTGGCCAATGGGATTAATAGGAACAAGGGACAACTGATACCTGATTGGGTAGACTGCGGCAAAACATTATATCACATTAATGGCATTTGGCAGGCGCTCTTATCCTGAGCGACGTACAACAAAGTGCATACCCATAACCAGGGATAAGTGAAATTTCAACTGCTACCTGCACAACAAAGATAAGGACCAGGGCCTATTTGTTTTTTGTTTTTGTTTTTTGGGGGGTTTTTTTACAAACCGCAACACGCAAATGTATGAACATACCCCTTAACTAGCCAAACACTGCTTACCTAGCCAAACTAAAACATCCTGATACACAGAAAGTAAATCACAGAAAGACGACAATTAAGGATTACAGGGAGGTAGGGAGGGACAGGGAGAGGTGCTGCTTGAAGAGGTGCGTCTTCAGCGAGAAATAAGCAATGCAGTTCTTCATTCAACATTAACTGAAGCTCCTGACCCATATCTACATGATTGTATGCATTGCACTGGTGCCACACAATTGGCTGATTAGATAATCTTATAAATAAGTAGGTGTAATAAAGTAAAAATGTTCCTAATAGAGCGGCCGATGAGTGTATATATTTCTGTAGAAACAGATCAGATTTTGTGTTGAATCCCCCTATTTTCAGCTAAGAGAAAGTATGTTAAAAAATAATTTCTAAAATCTGGTAGCATAGCCCTCAAATGCAATAACTACATCTAGTATATGCCCCATTTACATCACCAATCATTTGGTATCTTCTTTGGAAATTCCTTTCCATGCTTTCACTGCAGACACGTTCTGTTGATCTTTGTTTCAGGGGGTTTCTGTCTGCAGTCTCCTCCTCAGCAATGAATTGCAAGATGCATCCATTTATGTGCCAGCCCTTCTGGCTCATCAATTTGGTGAATTCTAATCTGGCCTTTCAATTCTTGCTGCTGGTGAGAGGTTTTCATATTGCATCCCTGCCCTATGGAGACTCTTGGTGATGTCAATATGTCATCAACTGCAGTTCAATGTTTCAAGGCCTGTTCGGTGTTTAATTCACAGGAGGTCTCTTTCAAGACAACAGTGGTGCATCAGGTGCCGTCTCTTATCTTTTGTGTTGCTCTCTTATAAAGAGAAGCTGAGCTGAAATGTATATTACAATATCCTCCATTTGCCCTCTAAAGCCTTTCACCATCTAGGGTAATTTTAATTCATCTTTTGATCTTTTCACTTTGTCCAAGAAACTAATCCATGCTCCCAACACTGAAATTTATGAAATGTTTCAAGGGGAGATGATGACATCATATGAAGTTCAAGTATTTGTTTTCTGTGTAAGCATTTGTATTACATAATACCAACATCAGGCAGCAATTAGGCTAATTACATGCAAAAATAACAGTCAGTCATCACTTGTCAGTCATCTATAATGTAAGGAATAATCCATGACGAGGTGGTCGCTGAACGGTTTTACCGCACGATCTGCAGGCGAGGAACCACCCGATGCAAAGCTGAGGGAGGTTGCCTCCTCAGAGTGCGGTAAAACTGTTTGATGACCACTTTGGAGTGGATTATTCTGCATATACCATGGTCAAGATTAAAATATAAGCAGGGGTTGTCAATAATTTTAGCAAATTCGCCCTCAAAATAAAATGCTATGCTTACATATGTTGCTTAAGCAAAACAGAGAAGCTAACTATCTATGGGTGAGCCCAGTTTTTATTGTTTTTATCTACATTAAATTGAAGGATTTAAATTAGGTTCAAATTAGTTTCTTATTTGCAGCTTCTTACTGGTAATTCCAGGTCACCTTAAATTTAATTTTTTACACAGGTTTCGCAACTGAAATGTTTCCACAGAAATGTTTTTTAACATCAAAATCGTCTTGGGATACACATTATACAACTATATCACAATTTAGCCCAAATAGGCAGCTCCTCTGTTTTGTGCTGGTGATAGCTTGCCACTAAAGGAAAGATTAGGCTAGCTATAGCTAATTGAGAGTTGTCAGTTAAAAACAACCATTTCAGGATGACACATAGTAACGTTAGCAAACTAGCAAAACATTAGAGAGCTTACCGCTATTAATATCTCAATGTAAAATTACTGTATTTCTCTAAACCATTCAGGTATATGAAATGGCATTTCACAATTTTTAAATGCAAATCACTTTATTGGCATGGCAAAGTCGTGGTCAATAAAAACTCCTTTTGTATCACACTGATGGCTTTCAGTCTCTCCTTGCAGCAATCCGCAGGCAGCGTATTGATTTAGAATGGTGATTAGGCTTGGACTACCAGCCAAATGTTTGAGGATTATACAAATTGAATCGCCACCTAGTATCCAATCAGAATTGAGTATTCACCAAAAGTAACTTAAAGTAACTTACTGTTTGCACAGCTGACATTGGGCGAACTCAACAAAAGAAGAGCTGCTAAAATCATATACGAATGTAAATACCAAAATAAATAAAATCCTTAAATATAGCTTAAATATATTGCAAAAAAAACAATATATTTCCTTATATTTTGAGGGCACTGTATGTGAACCATTGATCAAATGCTCCTGTGGAAATATATTTTATTGTATTTTCAAAATACAAAATATTTTGATGCATTTACCTTTTTGATACAAAATACATGTTGATGTGTTTACCTTTTCGACTGTGTCTCATGGGATATACAGTACACGCTCTGCGCACTTCACCGCAATTACGTTCTCACAGGTACACTTTGCTGCAGTTTTGAAATCAAATATCCACTGGGGGTGCTAAAGTTAAGCAATGACTCACAACAGGCAGTGGTATATTGTAATTTTTTCACAGCTAAGTGGCACGTCTTCACAGGCCCCCACAACCCACTGGTCAAGTCCATCACAATAGTCATGAGTCTCAGGTGTGTGCACCTATAGCTGATATAGCCAGGCAGGCTGTGAGGAGCTGGCCACTTCAACAAAGGAACATATAAATCCATTATTTAACCAATAAGTGTGTGTGTGTGTGTGTGTGTGTGTGTGTGTGTGTGTGTGTGTGCATACATGCGTGTAGTGTATACATTACATTTTCATTTAACATCCTGAAGCTACATGAATCGGAATATCAATTCAATGTTTAGGGCACTGTTGAACATCACAACAGGTCTGTTTGTTTGAATCACTGGCCAATCGTATTAGGCTGTATGCTCTTTAATTGTAATGAGGTTTTAGATATAATTAACCTTTCTGAGAATTTAGAGTTTCATATGTACAAATGAGTGGTGCCTGTCTACAGTGACCAAATATCTCAGAAAAATCTTGTTTTCAGTGAATGAATTTAAAGATGTAAAAATGTTTCACGGAACAAGAATATTGGCTATCAAATAGTCAAATATGTGGTAAGTAAGCAAATATTGTTTTCCAGTATGAACATGGAATCATATTTGGCATTCAGGATCAGGTGTTAGAAGCCTAGCAATCAGATTCACCTCTGCTTATTTTTCAATTATTCATCCATATTCTAGAACAGCTGAAAGTGATGCAAATGAAAGCCGCCTCCTTCACTTCAACCGAGGAAAGAAGTGTGCTTATCAGAGGTGATAACAGCATTAAATGTTAATGGGTTGTTGATTGAGGAGAAGCCAAGGTTTCAGCGGCTGCCCTGACAAATTGGGTCAGGCACGAGCTGTCACAGAAGATATTGCAGCCCACTTACTTCCTGGTTGCTACAAGTGGAGACTATCAGTCTCTTTCTTCCAATTCCACAAAATAAAAGAAGTTCCCAAGCCTGATTAATTAAAAAAAGGTATTAATTCTATGCTTGAGAATATGCAGTATATACCTCTCAAACGTAAAGTTACATAGTAGTGGATTTTAAAACAAACTCCTGCTCCACCAATTAGCTACAATATCCTTTTCTTTTTTATCATGATTGTTTACCTCTTCTATAATGTATACTCTATTTTTCTGTATTAACTATTTCACTTTCATTTAAATATTTTCTCCTTTACACTGAATATACTGAAATAATATTCAGTTCTGTTCATATAAATCAGTGAGGTAGCTCAAGAAAGATATCATAGGCAGACTTGCCCGCAGGTATATCCATTCATTTGATAATGGGTGCCTTCCCCCCACCCTGTGGCTTGTATTTGGCCCATCATTCACATAAATGTAGATAATGAAATATGCTAATATAGCTTATTGTGATAATATAGCTTTGATAAACTACCTGTGATATTTTCATGTGTAATGAAAATGATTCAAAGTTACATGTCAGTTTCTGTACTGGATGCTTGCATGGAGAACACACACAATTTATATAGCGCCTTTATCCAAAGTCCTCTACAATTCATGCTTCTCATTAACCCATTCACACACACACACCTTTTATTGGCTGTCACCATTGAGCCTTTAGTCTTTGTCACCCTGT
The DNA here is from genome assembly GCF_963514075.1 of Conger conger. Taxonomy (NCBI): domain Eukaryota; kingdom Metazoa; phylum Chordata; class Actinopteri; order Anguilliformes; family Congridae; genus Conger; species Conger conger. Next base: position 56,460,556 of record NC_083760.1, on the reverse strand, counting down.
ATGGCTTGATGTTGTATGCAATCTAGAGCTTGAGTCTCTTTGGTTTGCGTTACAGCAGTGTCGCCAGGTGAGAGAGAGAGGGGATTGGCATGCTGACAGGCATCGGAGTGTGTTTCCATTTTCTTCACATGCTGTAAACTTGTTGAATTGGTCACAGTCTTTGGGACACCAAACATTGAGTAGATGGGGATTTAGAGGTGGAACGCAGTACCTCTACTACAGGGTAGCGGCAGTATTCATCCACAATGACAAGTAGATATTCACCGGTAGGTAGCGGACCATCGGCACTGACGCAATGTTGGGAAACTATACCTTCTCTCGTGGCAAGGCCTTCGTCTTTACAATGCCCTGGTGGCCTTCATGTGCGAACTGATTCACTTTCTGCTGAAGTGAAGAGGGAATGACGACTCTGGAGCCTCTCAGTATAACATCAGCGTTGTGGGACACTGTGAGCTTGTTTTTCCACATGCTGTTGGGTTGTTCCAAATGAGTTCAAGCATGTGGTCTGTGACTACAATGAATGGGTTGTCATCCCAAGATCTGACCTGACTTGGTTTGTTAAATTCGCAATTCTTGCAATTGTGAGTGAGTCCAGGCTCCTTGAGTCTGTGAAACACAACAGTCAGACTCCTGTCGCGATCTGCCTGTGTCACTCCATACTCAATGATGTCATCGCTCAGATTCCTTTCACCTGCAATGGCCTGCAGTGGATGGCGTTTTGAAAAACCTCCACCACTGAAGAGATGCATTCAAGCACTTATACAGTGGGAGCAATGATTATTTGATCCCTTGCTGATTTTGTAGGTTTGCCCACTTACAAAGAATGGAACTGTGTAGAATTTTAATCATAGGTACATTTTAACATTGAAAGACAGAATATCACAAAATAATCCACAATAACAACATCATGAAAAATTTAACAAATTTATTATCGTATTTTTGCATTAAATAAGTATTTGATCCCCTACCAATCAGCAATAATTCTGGCTCCCACAGACCAGTTAGTTTTCTATTAGGAAGCACTCCTAATCTCAACTCATTACCCAAAACACCTGTGTCAACTCGTTACATCGTTATGTAGCTGTATAAAAGACACCTGTCCACACAATCATCAGGGACAAAATTGTAGACCTTCACAAGGCTGGGATGGGCTACAAGAAAATAAGCAAGCAGCTTGGTGAGAAGTTAACAACTGTTGGAGCAATTATTAGAAAATGGAAGAAACACAAAGTCACCGCCAATCTCCCTCGGTCAGGGGCTCCACGCAAGATCTCGCCTCATGGGATATCAATGATCATGAGAAAGGTCAGGGATCAGCCCAGTACTACACAGGAGGAGCTTGTTAATGAGCTGAAGGCAGTTGGGACCACAGTCACGAAGAGAACCATCAGTAACACACTACACCATGAAGGATTAAAATCCTGCTGCGCGGGCAAGGTTCCTCTGCTGAAGAAGCCACATGTACAGGCCCGTCTAAAGTTTGCCAAAGAACACCTGGATGATCCAGAGGAGGCTTGGGAGAAGGTGATGTGGTCAGATGAGACCAAAATAGAGCTATTTGGCATTAACTCGACTTGCCGTGTTTGGAGGAAGAGAAATGCTGAGTACAACCCGAAGAACACCATCCCCACTGTGAAGCATGGAGGTGCTTTGGGGGTGTTTCTCAGCTAAGGGGACAGGACGACTTCACCGTATCGAGGGGAGGATGAATCGGGCCATGTACCAGGAAATTTTGGGCGACAACCTCCTTCCCTCAGTGAGAGCACTGAAAATGGGTCGTGGATGGGTCTTCCAACATGACAATGATCCAAAACATACGGCTAAGGCAACAAAGGAGTGGCTCAAAAAGAAGCATATTAAGGTCCTGGAGTGGCCTAGCCAGTCTCCAGACCTAAATCCCATCGAAAATCTGTGGAGGGAGCTGAAGCTTTGAGTTGCCAAGCGACAGCCTCGGAACCTTAAGGATTTGGAGAGGACCTGCAAAGAGGAGTGGACCAAAATCCCTCCCAAGATCTGTGCAAACCTGGTGAAAAACTCTAACAAACGTCTGACCTCTGTGCTTGCCAACAAAGGTTTCTCCACCAAGTATTAAGTCATATTGTTCTATGGATCAAATATTTATTTCACGTGAAAATATGATATTAAATTTATAAAATGTATATGATGTTGTTATTGTGGATTATTTTGTGATATTCTGTCTCTCAATGTTAAAATGTACCTATGATTAAAATTCTACACAGTTCCATTCTTTGTAAGTGGGCAAACCTACAAAATCAGCAAGGGACCAAATAATTATTGCTCCCACTGTATCTCCTCAGACCCAGGTGGGTGGTGAACGTCGTATATCTGCTTTCGGCATGCAGCTCCAGTTGGTGATACCCTGCCGTGAGGTCTAACTTCGAGAATACCGTTGCCGCGTTGAGCTCATGAATGACGTCTTCGATTGAAGGAGCAATGGGACGCTGGCCATGTTCGCCTGGCTCATGTAGACGCAGATCCTTTGTCTGGATCCTTGGGCTTTGGTGGTGTTACAATGGATGAGACCTAAGGCATTAAGGAGCGAGATCTGGGACAGTTTTGTTCATGCCATCAGCCTCCAGCTTTTTAAGCTCAGCCTCGACTTTCTGCTATATGTGAAATGTCACTCGCCAAGCGGCTGGCATGTTGGCTGAACATCTTGATTGACATGAAGTCTTTGTGCTTTCCAATGCCATTGAATAGCTTGGGATTGCTGTCCACAAGTTCATCTGCCACTGTGCATTTTGCTCTGGAGAATGATGGATTTGATAATTCTAGTTCGTCAGCCGTCTGATAGCCGAGGAGGGAGCAGCTGTCGGCAGGTATGACATAGAATGTGTCATGGGATGTCTTATTCCCTGCCTCCACGCTGCATGTGAACTTGCCTAGGATTGGAAGTGCCTCTTTGGAGCACTTCTAGGCAATTCTCATGAGAGAATATATTGATTGTGGCGGGTGTTAGGTGGAGCTGGGAAGCTGAAAATGTTCACCGCAGCTCCAGAGTCAACTATGACTGCTATTGTGTCACCATTTATCTGTATGTGTGTCTGTGGCAGTTTAAACAATAAACGCATACGCATCATCGCTGCTGGATGAATTTTGCTCAGTGATTAAATGACTCTCTGATGGGAGCTGTACTTTTTGGATTTGCCTCCGTATGCACGTGTTCCTGTATGTGCACTGGGTGTGGGCTGCTTGGGTTGTGATTTTGACCTGCATCGTTTTGCAAAATGATTTTGCCTCCCGCATGATCTACACTCTTTTTACAGGACATGCACCTTTGTGTGAGAACGCGCTTCCAAAATTGTGTTTGAACTGCTTTTCTCTGAATGTCAATTAAAAGTCTATCTGTGGGTTTGTTTTTGAATTGCATTAACTGAAAGAGCAGAAGATCCCTGTTCAATGCCTGTGCTTTGCATTTCAGAAATGTCTAGTGCTCTGCCATGATCAAGAACTGATTTTGATGTCGTGTCAGACTCTCTCAGTGTGCGACGGCTCATCCTATGACATGCAGCTTTGAATTAGCTGTGCCTGGATTTCCTTATCATCCTTCACATTTTCGCTAACATGCGGAGTCTAGTGTGAAAGTTATCAATGTTTTCCCCAGGCTGCTGTGATGCTTTGCGGCATTTGCACGTCTCGTATTAGATGTTTTTCTTGGGGGATATATAACATAACATATATCTTCTTCCACTGTAAGCGTGTCGCAAATATCATGCTCTCTATCCCCTGATAAATGCAGCAGGAGAGCCTTTAGCCTCGCATCTCCGAATAGTTGGAGCCGTTTATGCCAACACAGCCCGACAGTGTTGCTAAACATTGCTTTTTCCCCAGTATGCATCCTACTGTTAATGCCATTACGTACATGCCCACTGAGACATCTGTAACTGAATCTAATTTCCTATAAGATGTTTATAATAATAATAGTAATAATAATGTATTAGTTTCATTATTATATTCAGTCATTCCCAAGTGGATATTGAGTCATACTAGAGTTCTCTTAATTGGTCATTACAGTCCTGAATATTTAGTTGCAATTAAACGTCTATCTTCAATAGATCACCAGGAATGCATTTGTACCACCCTATATATATTTTATTTGCAAATATGTGTGTATAGATTTACCATTTTGATCATTAAAACCCAAACCCTGAGCCGGCCAGAGGATGGGCTTCCCCTTGAGTCTGGTTTCACCCAAGGTTTCCTCCTAATGGTCACCCTTGTTTTGCCTTGCCACTGTTGCCCTAGGCTTGCTCTTGGGTGGTATTATGCACAGGGTTATGGCAAGCATATTGTGACTATTGTTTGTGAAATGTGCTTTTCAAATACATTTTGATTTGAACCGATATGTAGTCATTGCCTTGCATACAATTTTACAAATTTTAAGATATACAGTAGGCTTGTCACAATCTAATTGTGAGTCAAAGTTAAAAACAAATGTTATATTTGATATCAGTGCCACTTCTAAGATTAGATTGCTCCTTCCCCAGACCAGCACACTGATGACGCCATAGTGACCATGCCATAAGGCTGCAGAAGGACAGTCACACACAGAAAGAGATAGAAAGTGAGAGAGATTTAGTCTTTGACTAAAATTGTATACTTTTTTACCACTTCTGTGAAGTAAACAGCATGGGGTTTGTCTGGCATGAAATAGCATCAGTTGCATAACTGTGCTCATCAGGCTGAAATTGGCTCTTGAAAGCAAAAATAGATTTTTTTCAAAAATAATCAAACGAATGTTGCCGTTCCTCATGGGGACTGTATACATACATGCTTCATTCTCAACGAAGCATATGCCAATTCTGCTTGTTCATTCTGTGGACATTTTAACGCAATCTTTAGCTGCATGGTAGGCATACTACCATCACATTTTAAATATTATTATTGTTATTATTATTATTATTATTATTATTATTATTATTATTATTATTATTTGTATTATTATTATTATTGTTGTTGTTGTTGTTATTGTTATTATTATTATTATCGTTATTATTATTGTTATTATTATTATTATTATTATCCATCCATCATCATTATCTGAACCCGCTTATCCTGAACAGGGTTGCAGGGGGGCTGGAGCCTATCCCAGCATACATTGGGCGAAAGGCAGGAATACACCCTGGACAGGTCGCCAGTCCATCGCAGGGCACACACACCATTCACTCAAATATATATATATTGAACATTTGTAACATACATACATTTCTAAAGTGTAACGCAAAAAATAACTTTCTAAAACAGAGATTTTGGGTTCTTAATAAAGGGAAGGATGGTGTTGCTTCAGTAGCAACCAGGCAGCACATTAGCCAGCAAATTTAGTGACCAGGGTGCACTGACAGCCGGTGTGGAGGTGGGTGTGTCCCGAAAAACTGTGGGCCACGGTACAGTTAATGCATTAATGCATCAACACACTGAAAGAGGCATTATGATGTATTAGGGGGAGACAGTAGTTGACAGTCTCAGTGATTAAGGCCATTGCCTCTAACAAGTGATTAACCTTGATGACACCCTCCAAATAATTCAATTACTGTACCTCAAAAGGCGATTATATCCCTGCCTACCAAATATTGCCACCCCTTAGCTAAATAATAGTTTCCATTTGCATTATCTCAAATCAAGACAGCCAATGTATTGCTTATTTTAAAAACAGAACTGTATTCCAATATCATTATCTCCTCTACAACGTGCAAATAGACTATCTCATTCCAACACAAGGCTCCTTTGCTTAGCTTTTGTCAGTGCATCCTGCTAGGAATAATTATAGAGTCAGTCAGCTTTAAGCAGTGCTCTACACTTGCTTTGCTCCACAGGAGCACATATGCCCCTAAGGGCGCGATGTACTATAACCTTTTGCGACGATTTTCAGACACACACATGAAGCATTCTGCCCAGGAAACATGCATTGTATGTATCAAACTGGCACACAGGGCTGGAACCGCAGTATGCGTGTGATCTAGGTGAGTAATGGCAAGATGAACATCTGTCTTTAATGCAGACCCATTTAAGGGTGGATCGTGCAAATAAAGGGTGGAGATATTATAAGTGTGGCTGAATACGTATTCCGTTTAATTCACTAAAGTTCACGCAATTAATGAGGGCGAATTGTGCATGACATTTCTTCACCTCTAAAGAGCAGATGATCTAGGCTTTGAAGATGCACTGAAACAATCTTTGCAACAACAATCACTCTATTTCAACCCCCAGAGCAAGAAATAATCATATTATTGATAGAAAATGTGTATTAATGATTGCAGCCACACAATAATTACGGCTGGGTGTTTGTCACACAAAATATTTGCAAAATTATTTATTAAATTAATCAATATTTCATGCAAAGCAGTGGGAAGTGTCTGAAATAACATGCTCAACTGTAGTGACAGTAACTGAAGATTTAAAAAATCAGTGTTGCCACTAGTAAAAATATGAGTAGGCCAAGTGCAATGATTTGCTGCTTTTAATTTGTTTGTTTTGATTAGTTATCCTCAAAAACAATTGCGGAAAAGAAATAGGGAATTAAAGGGACTGCCAAAAAAGAGAAAATCACCTGTGACTTCTGTGACAAACACCCAGCCATACAAATAATTACCCTTCTGGGAGAAATTAAATATGTACTGGAACCTCCCACATGACATTTCCATTCTGTCCCGACAATAGTCAAGCTCATTGCAACGTTACATCTCGCATTTAATTCAAATGACAATAGCCGGAATATGTACACATTTTGTCCTGCACTGGATACGCTTTTACGTGGCAGCCAATGGATAGCACCACAACGCAGTGAAGATATTCAATGCACTAAACACCTGTTTTTAACTGCGCTGTTTAAGATCTGCTTCTTTCGCAAAATGTGGTTCGTAGGCAGTCCCATTCGCTGATTGCATATTGAGCAGTAGCCTTTGCAATTAAGACGCAAATAAGACCAGGCAGGCTGCGACTGCACCAACACAAGCTCTTTACAACACACCCACACCTGCGAACTTCATGTACGTAAATCTGGCCCTAAATTTGAATATTTTGAATATATTTACTTTGCATTTTCAGTGTTGCACATACAAAGTAGCTGATTGTAGAACATGTTACTGTATATTATAAAACACTGTATAAAAGAAACACACCAATAAAATAACTAAATAACACTCATGGTCGTATTGGATAAAATTCAAGTGGATAGCAATTTGCTAAGCCACAAATATTATATTGAAATGCATTAAAAACCCCAACAAAGTTTTCATAATAGTTATAGAACTGCTGATTGAAGTTGTCACAGATTATTGTGAATTGGTTATTGAATAAAGCAATCTCCCTTGATACAGTTGGTGTTGAGGAATGTCAATTTCATCTTTGGAATGATTTTGTTCATGATTGACCCAGGAAGAAATACAAGAGTGGGAGAAAGAGGACGTCGAATGGCTGGATGATGGAGGGGGAGAGGCAGAGGAGTATGGATTTGTGGTGCGATTCAACATAGAAAATGGATGCTGGATTCCTGGATATATCAGCTGATGATTGCCATAAATCAGGCATGCACAGAGGTTCTTTCCCCAGTGTATAGCATGAGCGGACACACAGTAAGGTGTGATGTTGATGAGAACATGTGACTGAAAAACCAACATTCCTGTAAATGTGACTTTTTTTTTTTTGCGAATATCAAATTTACTGTTATAGAGTATTGGAATTTTGGTTCGTTTTGGTTTCTCATTTGTATTTGTAATGGCTGCTTGCCAATAAAACCTTTACTGCAGCATTTCTATGTCTTGTCCCTGTTGCATATACTCTGATATATTCCATACAATAAAGCCATTGTGTCCCATTCTGCTTTGTCTTGGATCATCAGTAAAAAAAACATTGCTACCCTATGAATCAAAGAACAACGTAATACTTGGCAGTTTTTTTTTTCAAATGTTTACACACTAACACAACAACAAAAACACAACAACAAAAACTTTATACTCATGTACCAAACCCCATATAGCATTTTTGCAAAAATAAAAAACTATTCTCTACTTTCGGCACAATTATCATAAATGTAATTTATTGTATTCACATGCAAAGCACTACTATTTAAAATGCTCAGCAGAAATGATCATTCATCAGTAGACCAGTTCCATTATTGCAGACCTGCGGCTTCAACCTCAATTGTGATTTTTGTTTTTTTTAAGATAAATGGTGTATTTTGCTTAAGGTACAAATGCAGTGTTGGACCCCTTTCAATGTGCTTATACAGTAGATAAGGGCGGTACAGATGATGTAATTAATAACACCACTCTTGGTTACTAAGCACTGAGAAACCGCAAAGACCTATACATGCCCGCTATTTGTTGATTTTAGCTCCACTTATAATACACTTCAGCCATTATTTGCTAATCCAGAAACTGAAACAGATGCGCATCAATCCTTTAATTCAATATGTTAACAGCACCCTCTCAGAATCTAGATCCATTAGCATGGTTTCCTCGTGTTATATCCCAGTGTTTTTGTGCTTTGTGTTTGTGTGGCTTTGTACGCTGCTTCCTTCTGACACCCCTACAAGCGTAGATGATGACGTCACGGTTCCGGTGCAAAGATACACGTCGGAGGAATCTCTGGAGACGCACGCCGTTGCCTCACGACCGCCGACAACCCTCTTCCGGAGACGCACGTTGCCAAGGGCGCCGTGTGAGATTGCCCGGCCAGCCATTTCAGGGACACCTGTTCTGAGGATGCCAGGGCTGTCATAGATCACCACATCTGTGTATCGGCGTATCTTTTTCTGGTAGATCACCATCTATCTTTTGTTCATTGACCAGAAGCATATGCCATGACTCTCACAGGCTGTATTAAAGAGTATGATATGGTAATCTTTCATTACAACTAAAATAAAAGCTTGTCTGGTGCAGACTGCCGTAAAGCTCATGGGGAGAAAAGAACACCAGCCCCTCCAGTCAATAGTAATCTGTCTTCAAACAAGTGCAGAAAATACTGTCTGAGGAGTACCAACACTTACCCTCTGGCAGACAGTATTAAGTTTCTCAATATGAATCATTTTTTGAAAATATTGTGTACGTACACACAGTGACCACTTTATTAGGTACACCTGTACACCAGCTTGTTAATGCAAATATTAAATCAGCTAATCATGCAGCAGCAACTAAATGCAGAAAAGCATGCAGATAAATATGCTCTAAGTGACTTTGACTGTGGAATGATTGTTGGTCCTCGACAGGGTGGTTTGAGTATCTCAGAAACTGCTGATCTCCAGGAATATTCATGCACATCAATCTGCATCAATCTGAATTTGCAGAGAATGAACACAAACACTACTGACTTTGGGAAGTACCCCTGGAGTACCCCTGTGTATGCTGGTTTTTGTCCCAATTCCAAATAATTGTAACAAGCTGTTAATCCTTCTTAATTAGGTGCTTTTCATATTCAAATGTATATTTACTTTAAACGACATTTTTCCAGAAATAGCTTTGGCAAGGCATGAAGAATAAAATTGCCATGTTAATATTGTAGCCTACTTATCATCATGCAAACAATTACATCAGAAGAGGTAACAAATAAAAGACGTGTTTAACACACATTTAATTTAATTTGTTTCCTTAAACGTATTAACACAGATTTGCCTTGTTCAAACTCAAACATCACCTGCCTTGCCTTTGAATTCTTTATTAACCCTACAAATGGATGCAACACTTTCACCAATTAGGAACCTACTGATTCACTTCAGTCTTTAATTTCATCAGTTAAATTAATTGACTTTTATGCAATCTATGTTTGCAATATAGCAGAATATGAACATGGGACTGTCATTCTTTATGGTGCACATCTCGCAAAACGTGGTTTAAAAAAGCACCCAATTAATAAAAATGAACAGCTTGTTAAAATTATTGGATTGCACTTGTGGTTGGAATGAAAACCAGCATACATCAGTACCGAGTTTGGGAACCACTGGCATATAACACAACAAAACAAAAAAGGCAGTAATCCTCATTCCATCACTTATATCTCACTAGCCTCCTTTCTCCGCTGCATACAATATATTTTCAACCCAGCAGAAGTATTTATCTATTTATTGACATTCTTCCTTCAACCAATTAAGCTATTGACAGCTCTATGTATACCACATCTCAAAAAGTACTGTAGTACAAAAACCCACATCTCAAAGCAATTTTATTTCTTGCAGTGAAACCAGCAAAAAAACATAGGTCAAAAGCTCAGATTGTGCAAATCAATTTGTAGAAGTATTATTTTGTACTATGGAAAATGGGATTGCTCCAGAAAGAACTGAAATGTTTCAGATGAAACCCATTTCAGAAATATAGTCATCTTTGTGTAGTACAAAACAATGTGCACGAAGATATTGCAGGATAAAGAAACTAAACCAGGCTGCATATGTACTTACTTTATTAGGAACACGATACTAATATTGGGTAGGGCCTCCCTTTGCTCTCAAAACAGCCTAAATTCTGAAAACATTCTTTTGAGATTCTGTTCCATGTTGAAATGATTGCATCACACAATTTCTGCAGATTCAACAATGCGTTTTCGTCCACAGAACGGCCATTTTGAGTAAACTCTAGAGACTGTGTGTGAGGTCAGCAATTACAGAAATACTCAAACCAGCCCATCTGGCACCAACAATCATGCCATGTTCAAAATCACCAAGATCACATTTTATCCACATTCTGACCCGTATCTGCATGATTTTATACAATGCACAGCTGCCACATGATTGGCTGATTAGATAATCACATGAGTAAGTAGGTGTACAGGTGCTCCTAATAAAGTGCTCAGTCAGATATCATCATTAAAGATAATCAGCCCCTGATTAGGATTCCTTGATTGTTGGAAAAATGTTAGGCCTAAACATATGCTAATGAAAATGTATCTTATTTATGCACTTGCCAAAGATAGATTTCCACCGTAGAACTACATTAGAGAGCTGTATACTCGTAGAAAGATCATTAGGGGGGAAAGTGTTCAAAAGAGAAGAAAAGAGCAAACCTTTTTTTTTGTCACTTCAGTGCTAAGTATAGTGTTGCTTTATTATATGCATTTTCTTAATTAAGGCTGACTATGCAAAAAGTCAGTGGCTCAGCCCTATTTAAGGCTTTACAGAGCATCACAGAGACTTGGAAAATGGCTTAAAAGGGAAGTTTGCAGTGATATAATGGAACTCTGTGGGCCTTTCTTTGGAATTTGTCTGTTTACTGTTATGCCGGGGGGAACAGAGGAACCAGAAGCAGACGGGGGTGCAGAAAAATGGCGATTTAATATCAAAAGGGGCAGACAGAGTCAAAAAACATGCCAGGGTCAAAACCAGGGGGTCCGTCCAAAAAGGCAGAGGTACAAAAATCCAAAAAGCAAAGAAGAGTCCAGGGAAACAGGCAGGGGTCAAAACCAGAAAACCAAATAAACTAGGGCAAGGACTCAGGAACAAGGGCAAGGGCAAGGGCAAGGCGACAAGGAGGCTAGAACTGGGGGACGGAATCAAGGGCTCGGGAACAGAAACAGGACAAGACAAACTAGCACCGTGCGACTGAAAAGGACAGGTATAAATACACAGGGAAATGAGACAAACTAGGGGCATGGGAGTGAGGGCGGTCTAACAAATGAACATCAGGTGAAACACATGAAAGGGTAATAGGACAATAACGAGGGGGGAAACAAAAACGCGGACTGGATTCACAAAGACACACATGTAAAACAAACGGCTCTGGACTAGAGAGTAGACAATGCATAGATTGAAGACGTAGTGATAGTTAAGAGAGAGGTGCGAACACTTCGCTGAAACAAACGAGTAATAAGGGATAGCATGGGAAGGCGGAGTTATAGAACAGCGCAGAAATGCTAAGAGATGTGTTAGTGACTTAGTAACGTGAATATTTCTAAACTACCCAATAAAAGTGATTGTTAGTTAGTTAGTTAGACAGACAGTAAGTGTATTAATCGGATTAGTACTGTACAAAACCTAGATTAGTAGTGGTTAGTAAGAATAGTGCTTTACAACATTTAACTACCAAGACAAAGCAGGAAGTAAGAAACGCGAGTGAGGAATTAATTGGAAACCTGAAAATACCGTAAACACCTGAATAGTGGGGCACGCAGACAGGGGAGTGACTCGACTGAAAAACATTCAGATGCAGACATAACAGGGGAGGACGAGTGCAAAGACTAAAGAAAATAAACAGAACCAGACATGAAATATGAAAAATAATAAATTACAAGAATAAATAATACTAAACAATGATACACTAACACACAGAACACAGGAACTTAACAGTTTACATTTACATTTGAAATTTACATTTGAAAAAATCAACAGCAACATCTCTTTCCAAATATAATCAAAGCAAACATCAAAACAGCTCAAAAATGCATTTTAATCGAGAACTGTTTCTTCTACTGCAGTAAGTCACCAACTGTATCCACGCAAGTGGAGCTTTCTGCCACATACAGTACCCATATATATAATCATTCTCTCATAGCCATATACCCAAATATATAATCATTCAATCATTGCCACATACCCATATATGTAATCATTCACTCATAGCCACATACCCAAATATGTAATCATTCTCTCATAGCCACATACCCAAATATGTAATCATTCTCTCATAGCCACATACCCAAATATGTAATCATTTTCTCATAGCCACATACCCAAATGTGTAATCATTCTCTCATAGCCACATACCCATATATGTAATCATTCTCTCATAGCCACATACCCAAATATGTAATCATTCTCTCAGAGCCACATACCCAAATATGTAATCATTCTCTCATAGCCACATACCCAAATATGTAATCATTCTCTCATAGCCACATACCCAAATATATAATCATTCAATCATTGCCACATACCCAAATATGAAATCATTCACTGTTGTATGTTTTCTGTACATGACATACAGAAAGGAATGTTGAATTCTAAGGCTGAATACATGAAAAATGTTCTATGAAAACTGATAGAAATGCAAGTGATACATTTTTGAATGTGCAAATGATCTAGTATTTTTGTGTGGAATGTATGGCTGAGAGAGAAATGTCTTTTTGTTGTCATCGGAGTGGTTTACTAAAGAGGAATGAAATTGACTGTCACACGCCGTGACACACCCTGAGAGAATAGACGAGCTAGACACAGGGAGATATAAAAATTCCTGATTGCGCCGGCATTTTATTTATACACAGGACCTGGGAAGGGAGAGAGCGAGAATGAAGATAAAAATAAACAAAAAGTCTTCGCCTGTCGCCCTCACAGGATCCGGGTAAAAAAATAACAGGTGAAATAAATCAAACCAGACTGCTGCTTTCGCTGGGTCACTTTTCAGCCCTGTGTCTCATGAACACAGCTCAGTCTTGTTGTGGTTCCCAGGTCTCACCGACTGCAGAAAAGAGCACACATTTAACAGCCTGGACTAATTCAAAACAGTCCAGGTATGTGCCAGTCGGCATGGTCCTCGGATTGCCCTGCTTCCTTCCTGCAAACCGAGCCCTTGCCACAATGACCTTAAGCTAATGCCTGATCTAGTTGCTGCTTGTTTAATTTTGCATAGACTATATTTCTGAAATACAGAAAGCGTGTGTCTTGCACGGGACATTCCCGGAGCATTGCTTCTGTGAGAAAGGGGTATAACAGGCACAATGGAAAACAAACACTGAAACTATAATTCTGAGGGAACATGGGCAATAATAACTGTAATAATGCCACATCAGTTTTATGTCTATTTGAAGTTAAGTCGGCATTGCAGGCTTCCTCATATACAGCCATCCGCTAAAAAAATGTCTGCTAACTGCTGTTGTTTTTAACTAACACTATATGTGTAAGAACACTGTCTTAGAACATTGATAATTATGTTGCCTTCTGTTATCTTGTGTGTCTGTTACACACACACACACAAACACACACACAATTTAATACATTCATAATCCTCCATGTAACATACACTACAACAAATGAGTGAACTGCACGATATCTGGATAATAACATACCAAAGCTAGCAGACAGGCCTGTCTAAAGTATGTTATTAGGTTATGCTAAGAAATAATGAAATAATGTATTTTCCAAATCTGTAATCCAATTATCAAACGATTGCTTCATGGTGGTGATCAATGATCTAATCAAATTGCATTAGTGAAGAGAAAAAAGTATTAGCTTTAGTTGTGAACTGTGAACCAGTGAACCGTGAGTTGCTGGTTGAGTTGCTGGATGGCCATACTACCATGCACCCTGCTCCTCTCAAATGGCTGAAGCTAAGCAAAGCTAAGTTGCTGCTGAAAGTGGTGTTGGAGGGCCAGTAGTGGGCGATCTTCCTTCTGGTCAAATTATCCCCAATGCCCCAGCACAGACATGGGGACACTGTGCTGTAGAAGATGCTGTCTTTCAGATGAGACATTAAGCTGAGGTCCTGACTGTGGTCATTGAAATTTGTGTAGCCTATATTCAGTAGGGAGGCAGCACGGATGGTGCAGTGGGTAGCACTGCCGCCTCACAGCAAGGAGGTCCTGGGTTCAAGCCCTGGTCGGCCGGGGCCTCTCTGAGTGGAGTTTGCATGTTCTCCCCGTGTTTGCGTGGGTTTCCTCCGGGTACTCCGGTTTCCTCCCACAGTCCAAAGACATGCAGGTTAGGCTGATGACAATTCAACAAATTAGTCCCTGCTCGCTGATGTCACCAAAGGTTCTGGAAGGTACTAAAACCATATTTAAAGAAGAATCTTAACCCATCGAAGTTCCTGGTATTGCCAATAACAGAGTAGCATGATTGCATATGAAAAATGCACAGATGCACTGTGGGTGGATTAACAAGAAAACCAAATCTGTTGAAAATATTTGGCTGGATGCGTAGTTGTGCATTTATATGGCAACGTTGATACCATACCTGCTTTGGTATGTTCATCTTAGTATTTTATAGTGGGTTGATTTCAAAATATTAATTTACTTTTTCCAGGAAGATTGATATTTAATGTCAAGCTTTAAATCATATACATGTTAAATTTGGATTATACGACACAGTAAACTGTCATTAGTCATGTGTTCGGCCCTTTTAATAGACCATTACTGACAAAGGTTATTACATGATGCATAAGACGAGATTTGATGATGGTGCAGGGCATTAGCTGAGATAATTAGCCATACTAAATTGACTGTGTCAGCGAATAGTTTTGTCATTTTTATTATTTTTATTCACACATCAATAATTAGCCATTAATATGTGTTTAGATTGTGGAGTACTCTGTTTTTAGATCATTGCTTCTGATCCATGAGCCTCCTAAGTGTGCAAAACACAAATTATTCTCAAACAAATACAATATTTAATATTCAGACATAACAATAAATTGAATGCTCATCAATAAGAAATGCATGGAAAAGAAAGAAAGAGACAACAGGGCTTATTGTCTGCCTGGTAATGTTTTTAGTTAGACAGTTGTTCTTCAGTCACATAATGTTTTAACATCCACAAGCAGGATGTTGATCCAAGCAGGATGAAACAATGGAATGCGCAAAAAGGGCTTGCGCAACATGTTTTTTCCACTTCCATTCACAAAATCCTATCCGGCACACCATTATTCTTCCGCGGTTCCCATGGCAATGAACAAAAGGTGTACAGTGTTCCTGTATGACTCAAGCTTTCACGGGCTCAAGAGGACCTTGAGGGAAAAGATGCAGCAGAGGAAGTGCATTTGCAGCATGCTACTGCTGAGAGTCTAATGAGTAATGGTTTAAAAAGACTAGAGTGGGAGAGGACATTTAGTGCAAACTAATGCACTTTTCATGTGACGTCAGTGACGCACACTTCAGATGAATACAAGCAGAGAGTCAGCTATATTATCTATTGGGTTGAATAGTTTGTAAACCTAAAAATGAATGACACTCACCAAGATATGTTCGGCACAGACCAAAGAAAATGTCTCATTTTTCCATTTGAAAAATATATTTATGTATTTCCTGTGGGTCTAGTACAAGTATTCATTGCCTGACAGACACACACATCCACGTGTTGGATAATTGGACATAAATGCATTAATTACCGTGCCATAAACACTCCAAGATCCTGATGCTTCTTATTCAGAGATCTGATTAACAATGTGTGTCACTAATAAAACATTCTGTCACCGCAAAGAATGTTCCCAGACATTCACATGTCACCCCCCTGCTCAGCAACCTCCACTGGCTGCCTGTTATGGCTCGCATCAAATTTAAAACTTTGGTGCTCGCATACCAGGCAGTTAAAGGATCAGCCCCTGTGTATATTCAATCCCTTATCAAGACCTATACACCAACAAGACCCCTCCGTTCTGCCACTTCGTGCCGTCTGGTGCCTCCCCCTCGCTACACCTGCACTTCACGCTCACGACTGCTGTCTGTCCTGGTCCCACGGTGGTGGAATGACCTCCCGGTGAATGTCGGAACGGCAGAGTCTCTGACCTCCTTCAAGCGCAGACTGAAGACCCATCTCTTCAGGCTACACCTTTCCCTCCCCAACTCACAATCACTGTGATTAGCCTTAGACCGTAATGGCACTTATGTATAGATATCGTTACTTGTATAGGTATTGTTGTTTTTATTGGCTGTTGTTGTATTCTAGCTGCCAACTGTGGTATGCTAGTTTGAAAGTTGATTGTACTCTTCAAGGGTTCTGAATTTCTGTATGTTTACCCTAGGACTCGGAACTGTACTGTCCTCTCAGGTCTACTTTTGCACTTGTTCTTGTGATTGATTTGCACTTTGTTGTACGTCGCTCTGGATAAGAGCGTCTGCTAAATGTCACGTAATGTAATGTAATGTAATGAAATGTCTGAGCTGACCTTAAGGAGCATACACAGCGCTAAAACCAGTGCATGTGTTCAGAGCAACAGGAAGCTTTAAGCCATAAGCAGAGTAAACAGAGCCCAGGCGCAAGGGTGAGATGGAGGGGGAGGAGAGGGAGGGGGGATGACTGACAGCACGTTTGGCATAACTTACAATGCCCTTGGCCAGTCTGACAACAACATAAAATGACGGATGGGAGCTCTGACAGGAACAAGCTTCTAACGTAGACGTGTGTGTGTGTGCAGCTTTCTTTAGTCTCACCAGTGGACCTCTCCTGTGATTTCAGCCTCCTGCTCTCTCTCGACATAATTCTTCATTCATTCAGTCCGGGTCCATGTGTGAGGGACCGCTAACGCTGCCAGCGGCGTCTGTCCATCACGGTCGTGTTCATTCACAGTAGACATTAACAGGGCCTCTGTTGCCTCTTTTTATGTTCTATTTGTTTGCTTTTCTCCAAATTTCAGGTGGCCGGTTGAATATCTCCTCAGTCAATTCAGAACTGTTTCTATTCAACACAAATGTATCATTTAATCTTTCTAAAATGATAAGAAGCTGTGTGCTACTTGTCAATTGATTATTCAGATCATTGGCCCACTTGTTAATCAATGAAAATGAATGAAAACAGGTTGAGACCAATAATCAGTTTAAAGGAAGGTTTTCCGACCCATTTTAAGCTTGCCATCCGCTGCTGACACACACACACATTTCCACCAATTATTTTGTCTGCACACAAAGATAGAATGATCTGATAAGGAACTATGTGTATCTCAATTGTTCAAATTAATTTCAATGTTTGCAACATGTGCCTATTCGTTACTTTGTGCAATTGCCCATTAATGTATTTCTTATCATTTTAACTTGTTTCTTAGTTTCCTGGTGGTTTGAAACAGCAAGAAAGAGGTAAAGAGATCTCCTCTGATGTGCTCCATCTGCTGTCAGCCTTCATCCAATGCTCTTGTCTGCTGTCCTTCTTTAAAGCCCAATCCCCAACTCCCTTAAGTAGCTGATTCACCCTCTTTCTCTTCCTCCATGCCACTTGTGTTTTCAAGGATAGGATGCACGTAAGGCCATGAATGAGTTGTTCTGGATGTAGCTTCCTCTGAGTGACTGAACATCCGCAACGAATGGACAGATCAAACAAAGGGCAGGGTTTTTATTCCACAGTACAGAAATCCTTTCCAGAAATGATATGCTATTTTGGGATAGCATCTGACTTTCAGGATATGTTTTTTGGTATGTTTTTATGGGATTTAATCACAAACTCATTCCATTAAAGAGTTTCATTTTTGTCCCTGTAGCCAAATTGTGAGATTACAAAGCAGCAGTATTGAGTAGTAATCTGTGCACTGAATCCTGGATTCATGGCACAGTTTTCAGAGACAGTTTCAGACCGTTGGCAGGACACTATTGTTGCAGCCTCTGTGTTTACACAGCGAGCGAGTGGATGGGTCACTCAAGTGTAGCTACTAGGCTGAGAGAGGGGCAAGAGCTTCTCTTTGTGGCCTCTTAGCGGCAGGGCATGAATTTCACCGGCAGCCATTACGGCCATGGCCGTTGCACCTAGGTAAGCAGTGTTTTGATAGTTAACTTTGGTCACTTTTGCTCTGTTTGTTTGTTTCTTGTTAAAAAAAAAAAAAAAAATTGGCCCTCGTCCTTATCTTTGTTGTACAGGTAGCAGTTCAAATTGTACTTCCCTCTAGGGTCTTTCAGCGAACTTATCCCTGGTTATGGATATGCACTTTGTTGTACGTCGCTCTGGATAAGAGCGTCTGCCAAATGCCAATAATGTAATAATGTAAATCCAAGCCCTAACAAATGGGAAATTTTTTCAGAGGCTGTACAATTAATGGCAGCATCCAAATAAACGAAAATAAAACCAGTTGAACAGTTAACTAGATGAGGCCATGAAGTAACAAATTAACGTTAACGATGCAATTTGCTTGCTAGCAGCTGATTTCTATGGCCTACCAACCATTAATTTTGTTCTGTGGACTACATTATCTGGCAGAAGAATAGGTGCTTAATAAAAATAATGATTTAGAAAGAAAGTAATATTGTGTCATCCATTAATTGTTTATAAATATTGAAAACAATTAATGGACGACACAATATCTGTTTCACATTGTGCCTCACCAACCACACTCTGTAACTGTGACTGTATTCCCCATACAACCTGGCCTATTGTGCTGTATTGCTTCATTAGAAATACATTTATTGGCCACTGTGTCTTAAATAAGTGAATATACTGTATAACCTAATGTATAAAAATATAAATAAGTCAAAATACAGTCAGTATATAATCCACACTTCATAGACAGTCAAAAGCACAGTAAAGGGCAGGATTTGAACTAACTGGAAATTCACAACATTATTGTTTTTCTTAAAAACCACACCAAAAAGGGGTGGAGGGAGACTATGGTCAGTCTGTTTATACAAACACATTTACAGCTAAAACAAATGTGAGTGTAATTACCCTTTAAGAGATTATTTGGGATTGCAATTTGCAATTGTACCTGCATTCCAGAATCATTCTGTCGGCCTATATTACTGTATTTTACATTAACTGAGGAAATTAATTATGTTTGTTCATGCTTTCTGAGAGTGAGGTCACCTGTCAAATGCCCACTGCATAGCTTGACGAATGTACTGTTCCTCCATGTAACGGGAGCCAGTGTGTATGTGGGAGGTGCTGTGGATGATGTTGATCAAAAGCCCAGATACGAGAGTCTCACAATCAGATATGCACTCGCATTTCTCTTTCATTCTAAGTCTTTAATCCACCCACTTCAGCAACAAGAAACAATGAGGAATAATGATGAAAAATGAAAAATGTGGAGGTAAATCCTGTGGAACGGCACTTCCAGTATACTGCGAAATGCTATGCTAGCGCATTCCATTACAGGCGGCGACTTCTTATTGGCAAATTAAGCATTACGTTGTTCTGCAACCACAAAATTACAAGACTTTGTATCATCAGCAAATGATTGGTGTGCAGCTTTTTATTACTTGAAAAAAAATCATAGTTGCAAGTGAACGGTTAAATTTGTGTACCAAACGCTACAACAACGATGACATTTTCTAACCTCGGCTGGCAAATCTCATGGGATGTACCAAAACATTCCCACCCATGGGTTTTCTTCGGGGTCGTATTTCACATCGGTTGCAGGTTGTCATCTATAGGCTACTGATTACAAATATGGTATGTCCGTGTCTCAAGTCTATAAATTAAAAGGTAATCCCGGTTCAATCAGATTTTTCATTTGCACGGGTTGGGACGATAGATCACTACTACTGTGACATTAGGATGGTCCAATTGAGGAAATTTCATCATTATGAAATGGAAAACATTGTAGGAGTTTTCTGTGATCTAAAAATGCAAAACATTTCTTTTTGAAGAATTGGAATCCCACTGAATTGATACATTGAACCCAGACTTCAACGCTATGTAGTTTGCTTATATTTAGCAGTATTTTATAGGGATGAGTATACCTGAAGTACCTTTCTCGAAACTTCCACTTTATCTCCCTATTCAACTAGGTTATAAAAGAGAGAAACTGCAGTTAGAACAATGTGATTGACACTGAATGAAATTAAGTTTAATTACATTTTCATGACAATGTGCATTTTCTCCAAAGCATTTGCTCATGTTACCTAATATGGCAAAATTACAAAGATTTGCAACATTTGTACATATCCTTTGTTGATGGCCATGTTACATATGTACACACACAACAACATACAAACACATATACAGGCATAGAGCATACAGAAAAACATGCTCAGCAACATGTTTACAAACACACTACTTTCTGCCAGCTGTAGTCCTAATAAAAGAATAGTCCCTCGGGAAAAGCCATTGCAGGCCAATATCTCAAATATGCCAAGCAAATCACACACACACATACAGACACACAAATTGCTACTGCCTCAAGCTCCATGCCAATGAAAAGACTGCAGTGGCATTGCTCATTCGCAGTGTTCATTCTTCAAGCTATGTGCCTTCTAGGTGCAAAGCCTTTATCATCCTGATGGGCCACATTAATCCTAAAGTGCTTCCACCATCTCAAATTGAATGCCAGGCCTGTTAAAAAAAAGCACAGACTTTAAAGCTTGCATTTCTGCCCAACAGCTAAGCAGATTCCATTGCAATGTCACAGTGTTCTGCTTACCCAACCCTGTTCTCCTGTGACTCACCTTAGCCTGTCTTGCCCTGTTCTGACAATCTTTCAACTGACAAATTGGCTTAATCAATTTCAAGACTCCGCTAATTTCTGAGGAATGTAGAATTTTATTTTAAATTAGAGATATATGTGGATATTCTTTCAAAATCATGAATTGAAAATAATTGTAGTTGTCATCCAAATTTTTGCAAGTTATGGGCTGTGATTTTATTTTTATTTTTTTCAACTAGAACCATTTTCTGTATGCACTTGTTTCAGTAAAATGTCGAGGTATTCAAATCTTATCCTTTTAATATGGTGTTCATTTTTTTAACTTCCATACTAAAAACACACACAAAAAATCTGTCCGGTATTGTCTGGTGATAAACAGACGGTGTTCAGTAGGCGGTGGGCTGTGTTTGGGAGAGAGGCCATTTTGCTCACAGGTTGGGTGCAGCTGGTGATTAGAGCTAGTGGGAAGCACAGCTGTCAGGCAGGGCTTGTCATTCCATACTGCAATTGAGGGCCTGTCAAGATCAATCATCCTTCACCTGGGCTATAAACATTGTCTTCCCATGATTCACTTACTATCCTTCCATCTACTTAGAATATGCTGCCATAGACTTGCTTACTACCCCTTATTTGACATATGCATTGAATAAATAACATTTACTAGTCATTTTGTCTTCTGTGGTGCCATATTTTATGTCATGTAGCCATTATGTTTTATGTTTTTTTAATTTTATTTTTATTCCGACATTTCCAGAGAAATATGACATATTTATTTTATTTAGTCCCCTTGTCATGATTGTTACCATGTAATATTCTTTTTTGCTATATGTCAGTCTTTAGTTGATGTTTGAAGTAGCATTTAAATTATCAGCAGAGTGTTTATGTTTGAGATCAGTTCATTAATTTGCTAATTTGCTTGTCTGGGGTCACCTTTGCCTTGTGTGATTAATGAACATTAGAAATGATTGTGCTTAATACTAACAGCAACCCTTTGACTACAATTACCTTAAACCACCTCTGAGATTTCATGATCAATAACTACAGAATTTGAGGAGAATAAGAAATTGGGCAGAAATGCCAAAAGATAAATCCCCAGCTGCCTGCCATTACATACAGCAGCTATTTTCCTTGTTTAGGAATTAGTCTGTTAGTTTTATTGCTCTTAAATCTGTTAGTCTGTCCCAGCATGATTCTAAAGTTTGCATTTTAATCATGTCTATTTCACTTTTAAATGAGCTAGTTTGCATTATTGATTATGATTATGTGTGTATTTGACAAATACCTTTATCCGGGAGGATGAACAGCACTGCTACAATTTATAAAATCGCATAAGATATAAGATCACATCTTGGATCCATTTATGCAGCTAGTTATTGTCAGGGAACTAATTCTTCATTCACCATTTGGCCATGGGAAGCGTCAAAGGGCCAGCTCACAGTGGGCTGCAGATAAGGAGTAGGAACTGGAAGGTGTGCGTGTATGTTTGTGTGTGTGTGTGTGTGTGTGTGTGTCTGCATGTGTCTGTCTCTATGGGGGTGGCCTAGCAAGCTACACACTGGCACCTCTCACACTATTAAGATTGTCCATTCACTTACAGCCACTATTCTGGGTTGTCCTTAATATTCAATGTCACCATAATGTCACCAGGATAGGGTTAATTTCCCTAAAACCTTAAAAAGGTGTTATAAGCAATATATAAGAAAGATATCCTTGATACTTCTAGGAGCCCCCCCAATCATTCATTAATATGCATGGGCTAGGGGAACCACCCCTACTTCACCTAGATAAAATATGGTCTTTCTTTAGTTATTTTTGAGTAGGAAGTTGGCAAGTCCTGTACTTTCTATCCCTGGTCATTTTGGAATATTTGTTTTCTGGTTTTCAAGCATTGACATTGGCTTTCTTGGGACTAATTTTGGGAGGGAACAAGCTGTGGTTCAGTAGTTTCTTTCATTCATTTCTCTTGTGACTGTTTCTTGTCTGTAAACTTCATTGTGTAAGGTAGTTGAACCGGTCTCTAGATTTGACAGGGATCTGTGTTACTTAATACATAACACATCTTGATGAAGTTTGATCCAATAGATTGCTCTGCCTATCAAATAATTTGCTAATTTATTTATTTATTTATTTATTGATATATTTGATAATAATTAAGAAATTAAATTGAATAAATGTATTTTACATGTTGGATACGTGAAGAATTTTAACAGTTGATGTGCTTGGACTCTTGGATTCAGAAACTATCCATGTTACTATGACCAATCTCTCATTGTAACAGCCACTGTTGTATTATAGCTGAATTACAGACTGAAATCTTTACATTACATTATTGGAACAATAAACAGCTTACATAGCTAAACGAAAGTGGCAAAAATACCATCCTAGCGAACAGAAGTCATTACAAGTAGTGACACTATTGAGAACTGAAAAACAACACCAATCAATAAGAGATTAAAGGGAGGTAGGGAGGGGTATGGCTTGAAGAGGTGACCAGGAGGTGGAAGTGTGGAGAGGGGGAGGCACCAGGCGTCCTGTGGTGGCTGAACAAAGAGGTTTGGAAGGTGTTTAGGGTCTGATGGTCTTTTGGAGGTAGGCTGGGGCTGACCCCTTAACTGTGTTGGAAGGTTAGCACCAATGTTTGGAATTTGATGTGAGCCATGATAGGTAGCCAGAGGAGGGAAGTGAGCAGGGGGGTGACATGGGAGTGTCTGGGAAGGTTGAAGGCCAGAGCTGTTGCATTCTGGATGAGTTGGAGGGGTCTGATGGCAGATGCCAGAAGGCCAGCCAAGAGAGAGTTGCAGTAGTCCAGTCAGGACAGTTCCATCGCTTGGACCAGGAGCTGGGTCGAGTAGGGGGTGAGAAAGGATTGGACTCTCCGGATGTTGTATAGAAAGAATCTGCATGACCGGGTCACGAATGCAATGTTCTCGGGGGGGGACAGTTGGCACCATTTGATTAAGAATCAATTCACTGTATTGCACTGGATATACAATGATATATTATATTGCCTATTCAATATACATAGAAATGACATGTTATGACATGTGCAATCTTAAGTGAGCTGAATTAATCCCCATGTCACACTCAGCTCCCTCTTTATGTGAAGACATTCAGCTTATCTCAACAGATAAACCTGTTGAGACCAGACCAACAGCACAAACCTTGATTCTCAGCTTGATATTGGGTTTCTCACAAGACAGGTGGCATTACTGTCTGCACACGCTTGTCTGTTTTGTTTCAACCAAATGTTTCTTAATCAGGGGAATACTGTCAGTATTTTCTGGCAGCATCACACATTTCAACAATGAAAGAAAAATGTAGCCCACGATACTGTATACTCTAGTCTACAGTGCATGGCGGTCAGGCCGAATAAAGTCTGAGAGTGATTTCCCTGTAGCACAACCGCATCAGACCATGCAAGAATGCGAGAATACTGAATCTGTGCACTTGGGAGTTTGACTCAAATAATAATCCAACAAGAATGTGTGGGCTGTCAAATCAACAGATTTTTCAAGGGAAGTCTGGTTGGAGTTTTGTGCATATTCATTACATTACATTACATTACAAGGCATTTAGCAGACGCTCTTATACAGAGCGACATACAATTAAGTGCAGATCAAATACAGGAACAGATTCAGATCTTTAACATCTTTAACAAATGTCCCTCCTATACACATACACACTCAATAGCCAGTTAGAGTCTGCACAAAAAGCTGATCCTGGATCTGTATCCAGTTTTTACACAAGATGGTTGGGGTTCAGATAAGGGGATTTTAAAGGCCAATCAGTGGCTAATCAAGCCTGAGTGAAATTCTCCTGGGGTTCCTCACATCCTTGGGTCATGTAAAATTAATGTCATATATTAATCTCCGTGGAGAATTTAATTAAACGTGCTCACATGCACTGAATGCAGAGCTGCTCTCTTGACTGCATAGTGCAGGGTGCAGTCACGCTCCTCCCTGAGAATGTGGGCTTTCAGTTTTGGGAGGTGCCTATTAGCAGTGATAAACACTCCTGAAGGACCAGAGATTCAAGATCCAATCCAATCAATGGCACCGATGAAGTCATCAATACATGAGGCAGAACTGACCATGTAATCCCTGCTGTTTCCAGTTTATTAGTTTATTTGACTGGGACAACATACATTAATAACATCTCTATAAATGTGACAATTGGCCAGGAAGGCTTGTTTTAATCTAGTCCCTGGGCTATGCATTTTCGTTGTGGGAGGAAACCGGAGCACTACTCCTCCCACGTGGACACGGGGAGATCATGCAAACTCCACGCAGAGAGGATTCAGGAGCCAGGACTCAAATCCAGAACCTCCTTCTTGCCAGGCAACATATGACTTAGAATACATAATAGATGTGATCAGAAAAGTTTGAAAATACAAAAATACATTTGGAAGTAAACAGCCCCACACAAGGACCATTCTGTAACTTTCCCCATTTCTTTTTTCAATTTTACAGGCATACACATTTTAGCAATATTGCCAAAGGCTGTGAAAACAAAGTTAAACAATGGGTAGCCTACATCATGTGGAATGCCCTGGGATCAAGATTGCCAAGCGGAATTCAATATTCAATATTTTTCGTGACAAATACCCAGCCAAAATCATTAATATTCAAAACCTAGTTTTTCCAAGTCCCCAGTTGCAAAGAATATCTCAGACTGACTTTGAATCGCTCTGTGATTATCTTGTGTTACAATAGTTAATAGAAAATGCACTGTTAAATATTATTTTTCTTCAAACACAAAAGGCCCTATTTTTAAAATGATAGCAGACAGTCCAACCTTCTCATCCATTTTTTTTTTCACTGTATCAGAAAAGGTTACCAATAGAGATGAGCTGAAAGTGCCATGGTGGTAAATCGAATAAATGGTGGACAATCTTCTGGGCCAATTAAAAACACTAAATGACAAAAAAATAAAAAATAAATGAACCATCCCCTTTGTAAAATTGAATTTATATTGTCTCTGGAAGATACCACCTCCTATTAGCAGGATTTAAACTTCGAGTTCCTGAGAATAGCTACCCTTTACTGAGGACTTTCACCTCAATAAAATGGTTAACAATTGACATTTTTATCCAGTGCCCTTTCCAGACTGAAGTACAATGGCTATTTAAAACACTGCCACATGTAACCTTGCCTAAAGCATAATCTCATAAAAAATATATAAGGTTTAAAATATGATAATACAAAGAAAATTAATATTTTGACCATTTTATTAGGGCCTCTTGATCCCTGACAGACCCCTGGGAGTCCCCAGACTCCAGAGTTTGTGAACCAGCACATGAGACAACTGATCTATATAATACCACGGGTATTTTTGGAAGTGGGATTAATTTGTATCTAACTAACTGCTGTAAATATTCTGAAAAGAAAAGGGGTTTTCTGATTGCATGAAGCAAGATAAAACAATGAGGCAGGCCCGTTTCTATGGCAACACCCTGGATTGATACAACTCCAGAACCAGCCAAACTGTAGTGAGCCTGACTTTGCATATAAAGTAATTGCTTTCCAACCAAATCAATCCTAGCATATTGGAAAAATGGAATGGGTATTTTTCCGGTTCTGTTAGACCACAAATCATGAGGTTAAGATTGTCTGATATTGGCATTCAATCTACGTATATTCATAAATATCAATACTTTCACTGTAGTAAAATACATTTGTACAGTTGTTAAAAACTGTATTGAATATAAAATATTGGGGTATTCAAAGGCTGCTGATAAGTTTTAGTGAAATACAAACATTTAACTTTTTACTATATTACATATGGATAGCATGAGCATGTGACAGTTTCTTTAAAGAGATAAGTATACTTTATATTTGTTTTTTTCTTTCTGATTAGAAACAGCAATATTATGATATTATTCCAATTTTTACAATTGTAATAATATCATAGATAGAGGGATATTATAACTACTGCTACTGATAATAGCTTCATCTTGTTTTGTTGTTGTCACTGCCATTAAAAGCTTACCACTTGGAACAACCCACCGTGAAGCACTCACTGCAGTTTCACCAAGAACATCTGTGCCATGCTGCTGCCTCAACAGTCTGTTAATAGAAAGCATCTCACTATGTGGCCTTGTTCCTGAATCTCCCTCAGCTCCCTCATCAAAGAGGACCACAGCATGTCTCATGGAAAGTAATAAGGTATGACAGAAAGACAACCTCAAATAAATTTCACTTTTCATGTCCAACAAGTTTAACAGAATCAATCTTTTGTACATGGCATGGTGAGAAAAAAGGGAGTGACAGGTAATTTGGCTGAAGCCCCTTAATCTCAGTGTCAGGCTTCCAGTTATAGGAAGGAATGTGATTAGAAATTGGATTAATAGAATAGTTCCAGGGTCCGGTTGATATTTACGGTCATTTGCCATCTTTGTGTACAGCTTACACAATGCACATGGCCCTCCATTGACCCATAACAAATTACCAGGTAAAACCCATTAATATACTACCAGCTGTTATTAGAAGACATGTTCAGGAATATGAAGACAAATTGTGACTCATGCCATTCTCAAAGATGAAAGAATGCTTTGTTTAAGGGCCTGCCATTATATAGAAGTACCAAAAAATAAACTTTTCAATGCAAAAAAAAGGCAAGTTGTTTACAGTACCAACACAAAGTAAACTCGTAATTCCTACTACACATTCATCAACATCTTTCAGTGAAACTATATAAGATACAGAATATGCCAAAGTAGTCATTTCAATACAAATTGTATTTGTATACTGTAGCGCTACTTACAGAATACTGTCGGAAAGGGCAAACACCAAGCCTGAACCCACAAATAGCAAGCAATAGCAAGAAGCAACATCTCTGCATTCAAATCACACGTACCTCTTCTCCCAAAACTATTTCCCTCGCTCTGTGCTCTAGGAATTTCCTATTGCCCTTGTTTCTTTCCTAGGTTTCTTCCTCTCCCTGGTTTTGCTTGTTCATTTCAGAAATTGAATAAAGATAATTAGATGCAGAAGAAGATAAATAAGAACATAGGGCTTTATTGCTTTAGTATATTGCTTTAGTTCACAGCTTTATTGCTGGGCAACCAGAACTTCTATTTCAATTTATCTTTTCGCAGGTCAGAGGCTAGAGAAGATAATGTTTGTTATGAGTGACCATCTGTGGTCATCGCAGTTACGTCTTTGGAAACATTCGTCAAACCGTCATCTCACCAAGTTGTAGCATACCTGCCATCCAAATCATGTGCTGACAGTTTATTTTCTGTAGTATGCCTTTATTGCTTTAAGTACAAAGACATACACTTGACTCCTGCTACACTGTATATTACCATTAATTCTCAGATAGGGTATAGGTGTAGGCTGAGGTACAACAGCAGTTTCTTGGATCGCTTTGCCTTTTAAGCATCTCCACCTTCTTTCTCTTTAGAGGACCTTCCTCCCTCTT
This sequence comes from Conger conger, assembly GCF_963514075.1. Classification (NCBI taxonomy): domain Eukaryota; kingdom Metazoa; phylum Chordata; class Actinopteri; order Anguilliformes; family Congridae; genus Conger; species Conger conger. The sequence continues at coordinate 56,432,141 of NC_083760.1, read as the reverse complement.
CCCTGCACTGCTCATTATTCCCTCACTAATCCCCATTCAGGAAAGGATGCAATAACACTCTTCTGCTTCTTCTCAGGTCTGACAGCAAGACTTGATCAAGAAGACTATGATTGTGGGTTAAATACGGTTATCTTTTTCAGCCTGGAGCGGTTTTTGGTGTGGGGGCAGGGAGACCACTCCACCTGTCTTCAGCATCATCCTCCAAATAGAGACTAGGACTGGAAGTCAATGTTAGCCTCAGTACATTGCTGTGCTTCAGTGTAGTTTATTCATTTATTACATTATACCGTACACTTCCTTTATATATTTGTAAAAACAGACCAATAGACCTGAATAAGAATCTCTCATTATTATTATTATTATTATTATTATTATTATGGGTCCAAACACGAAGTGCTGGAACCCTATTGTTTTTGTTCTGTTTTTTTTATTTGTTTTTTTAATTATTTTTCTTTGCTAAAACTGAATAGGCAGCAAAAACTAAATTGTAGAGCTACAAAACCTGGTAGTTAGGTTCAGTTGCAATGATTGATTGGCCCCATTGTGGTGCTGTAATGTAGCCATTTATGTTTTAGCCCATAACTCCTGAACAATTTGGCCTAGAATCAAAAAGTCTGCCCAATTATTCCGCCAAATACACATTTTTTGCTTCTTCTTCGACTAATTGAATTTAATCATCACCAATCTTGACATGCTGAGTATGCTGGGACTAATCCCAAAGAAAGTTATAAAACAGCTGTAACTTGTGAACCGTATATCTCACCTTCACTTGCCAAATTTGGCAAGGAACACAGGAACAGGTAAGCTGGATACACAAACAGGTTAGCAGGGCATGGGAAGCAGGCACCACGGGAGCAGGTAAAAGGAGAAAACCATTGGAGTATAAGCAAACACGAAGCGGGGCACATAACAATCAGGCACAGAGTATATGGAAACAGACAGACTATATACACAGGTAACGAGACACAATGGGATTTGGGTGAGTGTAACACATTTGGAGACATGTAACAGATGTGGGGGTGTGACTATGGGACAGGTTCAGTGCAAACAATGAAACACAAAATGGACCATGGAACTACAAAATACATAGAAACAGTGGAACAGAGAAACAAATTAAAAACAGGGGCACGGGACATGACAAGAGATAATTTTCAGTGACGGTATCCCATTTTATATCATATTTTCTCTAAATATAGCTAGCAGTCCCTTGAAAATGTAAAAATGGGTCATTTCAAATGATTTGCCCAAGTTAGTCTAGCCTACCACATCCTGATGGGAGATATCTGGAAACATTTCTGGATTGAAATTGCAGTTTTTATCCTTTCCTGCTTGGGTGATGCTAATTTTCAGAAAGGTGGGGTCCCAAAATTTAGATCACCAGTTTCTCTACAGTGACTTAGATGTTTTCAACCTTGTTCTTTTCATAAGCTATGATATTTATTAGGCTACAGCTAGGCTAATACGAAAGTCTCATGGTTATAACGAGACTGCTACTACAGCTTCAACTAGTATGAGAATATCTACAGATAGCAAGCTAATTGACTCATAGCTATGATTTCTGCATTCGAAATTTCATTATCCTAACCCACTTATCCTGAACAGGGTTGCAGAGGGGCTGGAGCCTATCCCAACATTCATTGGGCGAAAGGCAGGAATACACCCTGGACAGGTCGCCAGTCCATCGCAGGAGGAAACCCATGCAAGCACGGGGAGAACATGCAAACTCCACACAGAACATGCAAACTCCACACCTAGGCCGACGGGGATTCAAACCCAGGACGCATTAGAGATTGTACAAACTATTTTTATCACTTTACTAATGCATTTTAAAAGAGGAATTATAGGTCTATATATCTATCCAAGATTCAGCCATTCAAAACAAATTTTCTTCATTGAACTGCAGCACTCCAGATATAAGAAAGTCAATTAAAAATAAGAACGCAATACCGCCGACTAGTGGGGGGTCGGCTCACTTTAACCAAAGATAGTAATACAATAAGATGGTTCACTTGCTGCTGTACACCAAAGTATAATGCAAGAGCGAGCGAACCACACATAATTCATGAATTACTAGTTTCTATATTATTATTGTTATTATTAGTAGTAAAAGAAGTATGATTAGTATTCATATTATTAATAATAATATAGAAATGAATGATACATATTATTATTAATAATAATAATACGTATTATGTGCTGTGTACAATGATTCATCGATAATGTCATTCATGTAATAATAACAATAGATATTTATTGTATGAATTTATTGTAAACCTTTAGCCTACCTGATTTACAGTATCTTACTCATGTTATAGCTTGCCAACTAAAATAACACCAACCATGCTTATACCATGGTCATCATAGTCTACCATTTTGTTTCTCTGAGGAATACCAAATTTGTACCTTATCAAACAGTAGCACTCATGACTATGCAGAAATACCAGACAAATACTCATCACATTATACAGTGAATAGTGCAATCACATGCAAACTCATTTTCAGTTTCTCCTGAAACTCTAAATGTAGTTTGTATTATTATTATTATTATTATTATTATTATTATTATTATTATTATTATTATTGTAATTGCTGTTATTATTAAATGAGTGCATTATGCTCACCACAAAAATACTGCCCCTATATTGTCTAGGCAAGGAATGGGAACACACAGTGCTCAAACAGCTTGGTTTATATAATACTGCTTGGTACAGACTAGAGTACATTTCAAAAAGGAAATAATAAATCAAAAGTTATTGATATCAGTGTTCTCATTTATGACAGCAATGCAATCAAAACTCCAAATTGTATGGACTACATAAAGAAATTGTGTACAATGACTTGGCAGCAGGAGTCAAAATGCAATCCTTTTATATTGAAAATGGAATTAAAACTGTGGTCTGGATTCAGTTACTTCCTTAACTTTGACCAACAAATAAGTGCAAGACTTTTTTTTTGTTTGTTTGCTTGCTTGTTTTTACAGAGTTAACACAGTTTGTAGATTCGTATTAGTGATCACTGAATCTGCTAGATTGTGTTTCCAGAGAGGGAAACAGATTTTGATTGAATCCACATCTATGAGAGATCATATGACAACAAATTATCTTCTAAGATATTATCTTGGTACAGCTGCTCATTAACACAAATAGCCGTCTCCACCATGCAAATCATGTGGCTGCAACATAATATAAAATGCTTAAAAAAGTATAATCTGACTGACTTTGGTCGCTTATGATTGCTGATACCAGATGTGGTGGTTCCAGCATCTCAGAAATTGCAGCCCCGCTGAATTTTCATGTACTACAGTCTCTAGAGTTTACAAGGAATGGTTACCATGCCAGGTCCACTCCTATCCGCTAAGAATGGAGGTTGAGACTACAGTGGGAATGCAATCAACAGATCTGGACGATTGATGATGTTGCATGGCAATTTCTGCTGCCTGCAACACGCAGATGGTTGTGTCAGAATTTGGTGTAAACGGCACAAATGCATGGATCCATACCAGGGCTCAAGACTAACTTTATCAACAAGTAGCACTGGTGCCACAAACCTTTTCAACTGGTGGTGCAATCACACAATTTTGTGGCAATACATTTTGACGTGGCATCCCACAGTTATTATTTTGCTCAATTTTGAAGTGGTCTACTGTATGTCAGTGGTTCTCAACAGATCATCTTTTTTCTCTCTCTTCCATTATTATAGGCTACTGCTTTGTTATTTTCAGTGGTTTTACCAGTGTACCCTTCTGCAAATGGACAAATCCAGCTGGATGATGCACCATCATCCCAAGCTGGTCTCCAGATCTCACTTCAGTAGAGAACCTCAGAATGGGATATTTGCAGCAATGTATCAATTTATGACCAAAAAAAGAACCTTGTTGAATCCATGCCACAAAGAATTCTGACTCTTCTGGAGGCCAAAGTGCCGTGCAGTGCAGTTACACTCCCACGCACAGTGAGGAAAATGGTGAGGGAGACGAAGAAGAGCCAAAGTATTACTGATTTAAGAACTGCACAGCTTAGTGGAATGTTGGGGTTATGAAGTTTCAAAATCAACTTGGAATCTTGGAATCATATGGTTCCATCTGTATTGAGTAGTCTGGAGATATCAAAGCCTTCAAATCCAAACACAGAAAAACTGAAATGCAGGGCAGTTCTTCATTGATCAAAATGACAGACTCTGAATGTACAATATCAAAATCCAAAAATTGCCCTATAAACAACATATGTATGACACCATCTTGTGTTTGTCAAAAATGTCAGAACTTTATCAATCTTAGGTCTCAAATTGTTAGATGCCATCTCCATGTCAACAAGCTCGTTGGAAGGATTGCAAGAAAGAATGTTACTGAGAACGATTGTATTTGGAATCGTGTGGCTCTTGTTAAGATTGATGGCATAATGAATTCCACAAAGTAGGCTGCCTGGCTATTGTAGCCCACTGGATGCCTTTACCAGGAGGCTGAAACTTTGCCATAGATGGACCTTTCAGCAAGACAATGACCTCAAACATATCAAATCATCACAGAAATGGCCGTGGGAACACAAAATCAATGTTTTATAATAGATGTCTCAATCTCTGGTCTTGAACCTAATAGAAAACCAGTGGTCTGGATTGAAGAGGGCAGTCCATAAACACAAAAAAGAATCCTGTGCTGTTTTCCTTTCCACAAAATATAGTATGGGTGCCAATAATTCTCAAACCTACGTTTAGCAAAAAATAATTGTCCTACTCAATAAAACCTTTTGTGTTTGAAAAATAATGATGTTAAAATAAAAGTATACGGCTACAAAATATTACTCATTGTATGTGTAATTTTTGCTCATTTCAATGAAGGTCCCAATTCTGGAGTTGACTGTATTAAAAAAAAACATTTAAATACTGCCAGTAATTATGCGCATGTGAATGAGTATATTTCTCATCTAACATTATTGGAAAACCAACAGAGTCAAATGTCAAGCTGTCATGTAATATTTAATTCCTCCCATCCATGGCTATGCTGACCTCTCCTCTTCAGACCTCCCTCTGTGTTAGGGGTCATTAGTTCAGGCCTGCTGGGCAACAGATGAATCACTGTGCTGTAAAAATGTCAGCCATAAGCAAGGAGGAGTCAATTCCCATCATCTCTTTACCTCTTCTAAACTATGATTGACACAGGCTCAGGTGATAGACAATTCATGTTTTACTGTGGAATTTACGTTTCGGCTGTCAGTGATACAAAAAGGGTTTTAGACTGGTCACATATTGGTATGTTGCCTGAATTCCAAACTTGATTGTGTTCTTGTCAGGAGCCGGATGTCTTGCTGCTTGCTAATTACCGCTACCTCTGGCCCCCGTTGGGAAATGAATGTATAAAAGTCAATACAACAGAGACAATTAAATTGCATCAGGCATTGGGAAGTGTTTAATTAAACACCTGTCTGGGTAAATTGTCATGAATAACTGTCATGTATACTTTGAAATCAAACATGAGAGAGCAAAAGAAAAGATCCTGCTTTGGCAATTATAGTTGTTGCAAGTTTCAAAAGAACCCCATAAGGCCTCATTATGCAGCATGATTTAAACATTCAGAAATGGCAAGCTGTGCTGTAAAAGACAGTACAAGTAGCTTAGCAGCACCAGCACTCCTAAAGAGTGACACATTAAAGAGCTACAGTGATCTGTTTTTCCTTCACCTCTCTGTTTCTAGTTGAGATATGATATGAGATATATCTTCCAATGAAAAACCACACTGAAGTCACAAAGTTCCAGCACCAAGCACAAACTACAGACATTTCGCCCATTAATGTAGTGCACATTTGTTCTTGATATACTGATGGTGTCTGTCTGTCTTCTCTTACCTGACATGCACAGCGTGCCTTATGTGAACATAAAGTATAGGAACATATACTCTTAAAGTGCCAAATCCATTTTAAACACAGAACAGTCATATTAGGGTACTTTTAACCTTGGTGATATGGGTATGAAGCAATATATTTTAAAATGTGTTTTGTGTTTACTCAGATTGAGGTAGCATTGTATATCAATGATGTGGATGTGCTCACAAATATGGTATTAAATGGGGTGAATTTTCTATCTTAATGAATGTCAGCTTTGCCTGAAGAATCAGCTTAATGACACGGCACCTGTGTCGCAGGGTAAGGAACAAAAACAGAGGCAAAGCAACGCCCTTCATACCATGGAGAGCAGTGTGCTCATATTTCTGCTTCCATATTTCTGCATCCAAGTGTTATGAAGTTCCAGGATTTACCTGCAACCAGGTCCCATTGTGTTATAGTTCTCCATATGACACTTCTTACCATATTCATTTGTATTCAAAAGATAGGCATCATCGAAATCAATCCACAGACATCACACAGTCATTCCCTCTTTTGCAGACACGTCAAATTGTAATGCAAGCTCTGAGCCCCATGTATTAGATGGAATGTGGGGGGATAATGTGCTGTTATGGGGTTACAAAAACTCATTAAAGCACTGTGTGGGATCATCTCTAAGCTTAAAATTTATTTGGCGAAAGGCAGAGACAGCTTTGGCAGGAATTAACAAATACTCTGACCTGGAATAGACTGGTCAGAGCCGTGGGACACAGAAGTCATTATAGGTCGCATTTCCTTGTAAGATGGTAGTTACATTCTGGAAATAGAATTTTAAAACTTGCAAACTAGATACCTGAGAGGTGTAGGGATTCCTCTGAAAGGTGAGGTATCAAACCGATGCCAGAATAATGAATCCAGCATAGGTTCGTAGGTTTTTTGCCAATTTGACTGATCCAAGAAAAACAATCAGTAGATTGTCTGCAAAAATGATGAAAAGTCAATAGTATTTGGAAAGGAACCTCAGGAGAGGGTTGGTTCATAGGCCACAAAATTCAGTTTTATGAATTTCCAAACACTTTCATGGGAATTTAGTTTTCTTTGAGGACATCTCTTAGTTCCTAATAGCACTACATTTTCCGTGTACAATATGTACTGTCTGATTCATCAAGAATACCCCATATTCTCTGCTTTATTGTAAAATGAAATGGGCTATAATACAAAGGAAAACAATGGCACACTTATGATAAATGCAGAGACTACATATTCAGACTGCAAAGTACAAGAGTCACAACATTGAAATACACTTTATAACACATCAAAATTGTTCATCACGAATAGCAATTTCAGAATATTGATGTCCGATTGTTTGTACGTGCAAGATGTGGCAGAAGTCTCTTCGTGAATTACAATTGTACACTTAGATATACCCTATTATACAGCTGGGCTTCACAGGAATAATTTGGGAGATAGAAACAATTATAAAGCATCAATATAGACCAAGAATTGTTGATTATTCTTATTTCCGCTTTCTGCAATGTTCCTAGCTGTGTATGTAAGTTACGTGGCATGTGGTATTCATGTCGGCACTGAAATAACCATTGGCTGCACACTGCTGTCATCTAGTGGCAAACAAAAATTCAAGGTTACAATACTCACAATGCATATAATATTGCAGGCGTTACCAAAATCTGTAACCATCCACATTTGTGGCTCTAGGGGACAATAGTTAAGCAAAACTCTGTTGATAATTTGCATTATTGTACATGCTTGTGCACTTTCCACAAAACAGACATTACCCAGCGAAGTTACTAAATACCGAAAGAAAACAGGCTATGATATTAGCTGTCACCTTCATTATTATAATCCCTCTGAAGGAACCATTTGACTTCTATATTATATATATCCTATTTTGTGAATGATGTAAGATTACAACACTAAGCAGTTTTCTCAAATATGCACTAACAAATGCTGCAGAATGACATTTTATTTGGATTACTACAGCAGCAGGCAATGTGATCTCTGTGTGTTTAACAGTGTGTAGAAAGGCATTCATAAGAACATAACTGGAGAACAAAACTGTAAGTATTAGTCAATATATTCCATATTGATGGCATTATATGTACAGTGGGATCCAGAATTATTGGCACCCTTCACAAATATGCACAAAAACCGCTGTAAAAAAATACAGCTATTGACATAAGTTGTATTTTCCAACATGTGTAAAGCAGTGTGCTTTATTAATGATTCAATAGAAGTCGTACATTTGAAGGTAGACATTATTTTATTGTTTGCAGTAGGCCTACATTTCAAGGAAATATCAGGAAAAACCAGAGGAGTACTTCACTTATGTTAAATGTAAGTCTATTTTTTTATATATTCATATATTGTAATAATCTATTTTAATTGGACAAAAGGCTGAAATATGAATCGTAATATAAATGACGAGTGAAAATAACACAATTAGCGTTTTACTGAAGTTCATTGTACCCAGTTAACCCCACCCATTGAAAACCTGAGTTTCGCCAAGGCAAAGAGCAAGCAAACGCAAGCAAAAGCAAACTAACCATTTGTTCCATCCACCCATCCATTATCTGAACCCGCTTATCCTGATCAGGGTCGCAGGGGGGCTGGAGCCTATCCCAGCATACATTGGGCGAAAGGCAGGAATACACCCTGGACAGGTCGCCAGTCTACCTAACCATTTGTTTATTTATGTATTTATTTATTTATCATTTTTTAATATTTCTGGGGAATTTGTGAATGCAAAATAAATTATATTATAGCAGATTTCAGTTTCCTGATTCTTTAACAGTTAATTAATTAAAGTAAATAGTCTAAATGTCCAATATCCTAGCTAAATTTAGCCAAGTAACTAATATTTACATTGAATGTGACTATATTATTTAAAAATAGGTTACATGACTGAAATCTACATGAGAATGTTAGTATTTACAGCATCTTGCAGCTTGTGTATGAAAATATATTTGCCGTATCTGCCATCTGTATGTATCTCATACATAGCCGACTCCATTATTATATTTCGTCGTCCGACTAGAACTGGCACGTGTCACTGAATTAGGTAATAATTAATATTTTATGAGATATCGTGTAACCTAATACTGGTATAATTCAATCCTGATCATGTAAACCGTCACAGTGATTGTCTCATATTAACTATTACGGTTCAACATCACGCAAAGAAGGAACGGATTTTCTTCTCGACCGCATGTTTAAGGACGGTACGTTTACGTCGTGGGAACGGCATGTTGTGCAGTTGTTTCCAAGGGAGCGGACAAGAGACAAGCGCAAAAACTCGTACCTGTACAACATTATGCAAATTTATGCAACAGTAATTCGTGAGTGTGGTGTTTCATAAATATTTTCAGATAATAGTGAGCCTTGTATGGTTTCATGGAATGCACAAATCAGAACCAGAACGTAGCTGGCTAACGTTAGCGGTTGAATCTGGTGATTAGTCTAGCAAACTACTGTAAGCTAGCGTTTACTTAGCAAGCTTTAGTGATTTGTGTAGATGCAAGACAATATTAATATTGTTTTGTAACGTTAGAGTTATTCGGTAATATAGAACTGACAGGACTCAATAACTGATTACTTTCATTAGTTATTTAGATAACCAACTACTGCTGAGTAACTACATGAACAATTTTCTTCATGGCTGGCTAGCTAGGTCCATACCAGTTTAGCTAGCTAACTATAGCAGTTATAGATAGATAGCTAGCTAGCTAGTTAGAACCACTGTGCTAACGTTACTTTCATAACTTCTTCAGGGCCACGATGACGGTAGCAGCGTTATAAAACTAAGCTAATAATATCTGTAATTGATGCTTGTCCAACAAGCGAACATAAAATAACGTTATTTTGTGAGTTTACCGGAGATTGTTCTTAGCTGGAAGTGTGATTTATATAGCTAGGTAGGCCAGCCGGGTAGCTAATCTGGGCAAGTAAACTATATGTAGAACCTAATAACAGACGGGTAACGTTAGCTACTTTTGTGTCTAAGATTGCCTTCGTTAGTGTTTCTGACGATAAACTTATACGTTAGCTAGACGTCTATTCGCTAGAATCCATTTGTATGTCGTGCTTATGATAGTGGGATTGATCTTCCTGCGTTGTAATCTTCCTACACAGTTGCAACGAGGTGGCTATCCTGGTTAGCATATGGCAACAACACTGGTTCTCCAGTCTATCGTGAATAACAAGGAACAAACGATCTAGCTAACGTTTAGTTTAAGAAACGTTTGCTTAGGTCACTGTTTTCCATTCAATGTCTTGTGCCTTTTCATTGAATGCAAGCTGAGCGAAATAACGTTATACATACTCAGCCTCACATGAAGTAATCTCCATTGCAGATTCAGAGAGAAGAACATGAGTAAAGACTCGCAAATGAGAGCTGCAATAAACCAGAAGCTGATTGAAATGGGCGAACGGGAACGGTAAGACGGGCATTCCTCTCTTACAGCGGTTCTCAGGCTAACTAGTTGCTTTCCTGTGTGTACTGGTCTTTGCAAGTAACATTTGCAATCCCCCGTATTGTAAAACGATGTTAATTTAATGTCTTCATTTTTGGCCTGTGCATTGAATACATAGTCCCATATTCACGTTACATTCGAATCACTTCGCAGATGCTCTTATTCAGAGCGATTTACTGAAATGGCGAACCCCATTTTTAATCTCATGAAAACAAAAGCCAAATTTATAATACATAAATGTAAAGTCAAACAAACAAACCAAAAGTTAGTATTAAAACAAATGGCACTATATATTACCGGCATATTACCCTAAAGGGAACTGCAAAATGAAAGCAAAGAGGACAGCAAAAGAGGGTTCGAGGATCCATGGTGCAGTCTGAATTGGTGGGTCTTCGATCATCGAAGACCCAATTCAGACTGCACCATAATTAATTGGACAATGACATTTTTTGTTACTTAGATTTTCTACTCTAGCACTTTGAGTTTGAAAGGATACAATTACAGTGAGGTTGAGGTGCCAGCTTTAATTTGAGGGTATTTCCATCCATATTAGATGAAGCGTTTAGAAATGATAGGGCCTTTTGTGCATGGCGCCCCCCATTTCCGGGCATCAAAAAATATTGGACAGTTTAACATACCTTTCCATGGAATGACTGCTTGAAGTTAGTGCTGCATAGACATCACCAGATGCTGGGTATCTTCCCTGGTGATGCTCTGCCAGGCCTGTACGGCAGCCATCTTCAGTTCCTGCTTGTTTCAGAGACTTTTTACTTTCAGTCTCCTCTTCAGCATGCAAAATGCATGTTCAATTGGATTTAGATTTTTTTTTTATTGACTCAGCAAGTCGAGGCTTTTCTACTTTTTGGCCGTCAGAAACCCCTTTGTTGCTTTAGTTTCGGGTCATTGTCTTGTTGCATGAAATGCCATCCAATAAGTTTGGAGGCGTTTGGTTTTATCTGAGCTGATAAAATATTTCAGATAAAATATATTTATATGTAGAATTCATTGTTCTACTTCTGTCTGAAGTCAGCCCGTTCCACTAGCAGCCATACAGGCCCAAGCCGTAACATCCCCTCCACCATGTTTCACGGTTTATCAGTGGTTTGTATCTTGCGGCACCAAAAAAGTTTGCAAGTGGAAATTGGGGTTTGTGTCAATTTGGGGCATCATATCTTTACTATGGCGGCACTAGGGAGGGGGGAAAATGGCAGCAATCAAATGTTGTGCTGCCTCCATGGAATTCTGATAGCTTTTACATTACATTATTGGCATTTGGCAGACGCATTTGGCAGCTCTTATCCAGAGCTGTACAAAAACATTGTTTTACAAGTGTTTTATAATAATAAATACATTTCTTCCCCATTCTGATGTTTGGTCTGAAAAACAGCTGAACCACTTGACCACATCTGCATGCCTTATGCATTTAGTTTCTGCCACATGATTGGCTGATTAAATATTTGCATTGACAAGCTGGTGTTCAGGTCTATCTAATAAAGTGACCACTGAGTGTGTTATCAATACAATTTTGAAATCAATGCAAAATGTAATGGAGCCAGTGTAACCGCTAAAAAAGGATAATTTCCTCTCAAATTTTGGTTCTACTTAAAACTCTTTCTGCTGCATTTAGTGCTAATTGGAGGCATGCAAGGGCCTTTTGGCTTAGTGAGGAATATAGCAAATTAAAATGGTCTAATCTAGAGGTGTTAAAGGTAGGAATCACCTTTTCTGAATCTAGGAATGTGAGAAAATATCTAATCTTACAAATGACCCAGAGCTGAAAGAAACGTGCACTTGTTCCTAATGTGTTGGTTTCTGGAAAATGGTTTAATCATGGCAGCCAAGTAACTGAGGTGCTCATGAAATTCATCACCAATGTCATTTAGGGATATGACACATCATCAGTTCTTGTAACCGTTTACCATCCTATTTTGTAAACGGTTAACCGTTTAACCAACTGCTTATAGGGTAGTATCTTATTCATGAAAAATAAATGATAAAATTGGAGTACCCTGCTGACAAAAATGTAATTGCATTTTCAAACTTTATTTTTTTAAATATTGCCATTAAATGTCTACATTGTAAGTCAGATAATAGCCTAATTGTCAAATTAAAGATTTACATTGACATTGTGCTCACAGATGTCCAGCAGTCTATAGTTCAGGCATGCTGGTCGATCGTGTGTCCTTTTTAAAAATTCATTGGTTAAAATTGAGAAATTTGTTGTTGAGAAATTTGTTACAGACAGGGTTGTGAACTCACAATTCCATGGTCACATTAATGTTCGCGTTTTTGCACGTAACAACATTGTGTCATGGTGGCGACACGTTAAATGCTCTATTTTAGGCAGGAAATCCGACAGAAAATGGTACACAAATCCAATTCTTTTTCACTTTCTCATTGGCACAGGTTGAAGGAGTTGCTCAGAACCAAACTAATTGAATGTGGTTGGAAGGATCAGTTGAAAGCACATTGTAAAGGTAAGTGTTGTATAAATGCATGTATCAGGTCAGGATGAATTCACATGCATACCTTTTTTTAAAAAATATAAGAGTTAGGCCAATACTTTGAGTTAGGTTTGGGTGGTGTGTACAACTTGTTTGATTTGGGGTAGAGGCTGAAAACGATGGTATCTCTTTTCCTCTGACGGTGCACGGTGTTCAGTCCTGCCAGCAACCATGCATGGTACATACTGAACTGTTTTCTTCAGAATTTGCATAAATAAAGCTTTTGTGTTGCAGTCATACAAATCACGAATTAATGGCAGATCTTGGAGAATCACCATGACTTGAATTGCATCTTTGTAGCTTGACTAGCTTGCCACTGGCCTCACTATTCAAGAAAAAGAAAATTTTTACCTGTGGCACCAGTGTTTGCTAGAAGTTTTTCAATGGCTGCGGTATTGGCTTTGCCTAACGTGAGACCTAACACTGATACCTGCTGCAGGTATGATTACTTTTTATAGTGGGGAGGATTTTACTGAAATGGGGCAAATTAGTAATTTCAGTGCCAATTTTATTAACTGCGTGTGAAACAAACTAAAGTCAAATAGTTTCCCAACCCAATAATTTCCAGCTATGCAGCATTAAGCAGACTAGCTAGATTGACTTCAGTAGCATTTAGCAAGTTGTCTTGGGTGAGCTCAGTCATGTTTGTCAATGTTCAGACCTTTAACATAGAGAAATAGCAAACTTTACAGCAAGACATTTTCAGCTCTCTTCTACTTCTACTTTCACCTCATTGTCTTTATTTTTTGACTATCGTTAACTCAAGAGATTGACAGACTGTCAATCACCTCACAAACCGAATGCTCCCGCCTCAGGAAAGGATGCGTTTGTGTTTGACACGCAGAATGGGGCGCGATGTTAGTCCTGTCCAAGTGCAAAGACGATGGGCAATAAGAAGGGATACCCAAAAAGTTTGTGTTTGGTAGGTGGTGCAGTAGAGCGAAGATAAATGTGCTGCTCGATATGCTACAAGATGAATGTAGTGGATACACTGCATTTTACTGCATGATTTAGTGCATTGCACTAATTAACATGAAAAGAAACTTGCATCGCCCACCACACACACCCACGTATAGTCACGCTGCATAAATTTAAAACTCAAAATAAGTCCATAAGACTCATGCAGAGACACGCCTACATCAAGTGATGTATAGTTAAAATAAAATTTCCCATTAAGTAGTTTTTATTTGCAGCAACACAACTGTCGATTAGTCTAATTCCAGATGAGCATCTGTCCCAGGTAGTTTCATTTAGACCTCTGGGCATCCTATTTGCTTCTGATAATACTGCCTTTGCAGATGTCATCAAGGAAAAGGGTTTGGAGCATGTGACCGTGGAAGACCTGGTTGCAGAAATCACACCAAAAGGAAGAGGTATGACTTATTTTGGTATTACAAGTCATTCATGTGGTTTTAGGGAAGCTGAATGTTTATACTGTGCCTTGAAAAAGTATTCAGACCCTAAACATATTTTCATTCTATTGTCTCAGATTCTACATTTAAAGGATATTCAATGGTTTGGAGATCATGGAGGAAAAAATAAATACATAAGTAAATAAATAAAAATGTCTTTCAGCCATTTACTAAAAATGAAAATCCAAAATTAATTTAAAAAATATATAATTAATTCCCTTTGTAATCTTGAGACTAACCTTGCTCGGTTGCATTGTATTGCCTTACCAACTCACCCAATTTGTTGATGGTTTCCCCCTGTTTAGGAAATGGGTGGAACGCCTGTTTTTAATTAAGTCATTTGGACCCATACTCACTCTCTCTGTGAGGTCCAACAGAATGGTAGAGATTTTCACCAAACAAAACTAAAGGTGAAACAAAAGTCAGGGACGTGATTATAGAGAAGCACAGGTCTCGGGAAGGGTACAAAACACTCAAAGGCACTGAAAATACCATGGAGTGCAGTCCATTATACAGAAGTGGAAAAAAAAATGAAACTACAGCCACTCTGCCTAGGTCGTGAACTCAGTCACCGAACAAGAATGGCACTTGTCAGTGAGGTTTCTGCGAGTGGCTGCAAATTCTGGGGATATTCACAGCTCAACAATCTCTGCGGCATTGCACAAAAAGAGCCTTTATGGAAGAGTGGAAAAGACGAAGCCCTGGCTGGGGGAAAAAAACATTCTTCACGTACAATGAGTCTGCAAAACATGGAGGGGATACTGCAAAGATGTTGTAGAAAGTTCCGTGGTCTGAAGAAACTAAAGTTTAACTTTTTTTGCTTGAACACAAAGTATGGTGGTGGTGGCATCATGTCTTGGGGATACAGGGAATGACAAATCTGGTCAGGATTGATAGGGAACATGAATGGTGCACAATACAGAGAGATCCTGGATAAAAACCTTCTCCCCTCTGCCAGAAAACTAGGAAGTTTGTCTTTCAGCAGGACAGCAACCCAAAGCACACAGCCAGAGCAAAATCTTACAATGAAGAAAATGTATGTCTGAGTGGTCCAGACAGTCATTACCTTAACCCTTTTGAATATTTGTGGCATGTCCTCATAATTGCTGTCCATTGCCGCTCCCCAACAAATCTGGCACAGCTTGAGAAATTTTGCAGGGAGGAATGGGCCAATATCACCTTGTGCAAAGTGAATAGAGACTTATCCAAAAAGCCTCCTGGCTGTAATGGCTGCAAGAGGTGGTACAACCAAGTAGTGAAAAGGGGGGATACTTCAGTTTAAAAGATTTTTTTTAAGGGAATTATCATTTTATATTGTGGGATGTACTGTGAAAGCCAGTGCATGATTCACAAATGTAAATCCCCGGTCCAATTTATGTATGTTAAAAAGAGTTGTGGGCTGAATACTTCTTCAAGACACTTTTTTTATTTTGACAATTCAACACAACATCCTGTCAATTTGGGAGTACAGACTAGCGCTTGCATCCCGCAGAGCACATGCTGCCACATGCTGGCTCTCTGAAGTTTAATGATAGTCGAGTCATCCTTTTACGCACTTTGTACTGTCCAATCAAAAAAAGTTTCTCTTTTTGATTGGACAGGAGGCACCCTGCCTGCTGAAAACTTCTGTAGACGACGTTGAGGCTATTTTAGCAGCACAGTACAAGACGTTATACCCTATAGGCAGGATAGGTACCATCTTGACCAGGCAAGATGTATGATGACTTCACACTTGTATTCAGTACTGTTCAACACTGCTAAAAAAGTGCCTTTGTAATATTTGTCATAACCTTTTCTTTTTGAACTTTTAGCTCTTGTACCTGACAGTGTGAAGAAAGAACTTCTACAGAGAATAAGAGCTTTTCTCGCTCAGCATTCCACCCTATGAATGGAGGTGTTCTTCGTTTCTTTATTTTCTGATCCAAATAGTAATCAAGTACATTTGTTTTTGCCTCATTTCTCAAATTAAAGTTGTGACATTTTATCATGATTTAGACCATTTTTTTAATATTGTCTTTCTGAGATAAAATAGTAAGTAGTTGTGAATTGTTTTAATGCATTTTTAACAATAAAGATTTGGTTACAATTGTGGTTGACTGTTGCTGTATTAAAACGATTCAACATTGCTGTTAAGCCAGAAGCTAGAAATGGCAATTTTGATTTGGCAGTCAGAGATCCTAAATGAGTATATAAACCGGTTTTCTTTGTGTGCTGTTTTTATTTTACTTTATTTATTTATTTATTTCCCCCTCCCCTCCCCCCAATCAATATGGTCACACGATATACCATTTTAAAGTGTTAAACTCATGGTTCTGTCTGTATGAACTATTTTGCGATGTCCTGGCTTTCACGGCAACGGTTCCTTATTTTGTAATGTGGAGTGGCAAAACAAGCGTGGAGGGACCTCAACCCCTAAGCATTTTGTAGATGAACGGACGACACAAATCAGGGTTTTCTTTTGACGGCAAGGATCCTGCCAACCAAATAGTTTCTCATTACAAAAACATGCTAACTAGGGGAAACAACAATAGAATGTTTACTTGGGATCTCTCTGGAGGAATGATCATTTTATATCAGTGATCATCTCATTACATTCTCAAAATATGATCGGGGTTGAGTATTTGATTGGGGTTGATCTTCTATCAATGGACCTCAATTAATATATTTGTATACTAGATGTTGTAATTCTTGTAGTTATTTTTTACAGCTTTCTGGACCTGCTGTTACCAAAGAGGAGAGTAAGGTTAGGGAGGGAGACAGGTGGAGGGGGGGTGAGAATGCTTCTTTTTTTTCTCTCTCTCTCTCTCTCCAGGAAACTTCCAGGATAATTTATCATGTTCATCATATCATTTGGTTACCATGCATCCTTTTTTTGGAAACCCACCCAAACATATCTTATTTTTTGGTGATATTGTCATCAAATCTGAAAGGAGATCCAGCTTTGTGGCTGTGTGCTGCCAGCCCACCAGGCTCAGCCACAAGCATCTGTATCCCCTCGGTGAGGAAAAAAAACAATTCTGCCTGTAGTCAAAAGGGTTCACAAATAGTAACCATTTTATTTTGGGTATGTCATTTTCAAGCTTGTGTTAAGAAAAGGAGGCAATACTTGGGTTAAATAATTAATTCTGGTGACTTTTGTAATTTGCTGAATCTAACTACAAGTTTATCTGCATAGGTAAGTGTTAATGAAAAGGATAGCTACTAACTTAAATATTAACATTACAAGCAAGCTAAAAACGCACTTAATTCGATTTTTGGCTTAATTAGATTTAAAAAAGCCTTCTAGTGCAAATGTAATCATTCATCTGAACCCGAGAAACCAAAATGCACCATGGATTCTAACCGCTTATTTTTCTCCAGTTTTCCTTTCCTTGCTCCTGACCCGGAAGTCGATTGAGGTCCCGAACTCACAATCTTTCCTTTGAGTAAGAAAACATCAGTGCATCCTTTGCAGAAGTACAGTTTCCTCAAAGTATTGGCACAGCAAGGTTAATTCCTTTGTTTTTGCTAGATTGAAGACAATTGAGGTCAATTGTCCCCATATTATACTTTGATTTACTTGCATACTCCTTGTTCCAATACTTTTGCTCACCTAAAAATTGGGTGGTCTGATACCAAAGGTGCAAAGTTCTAAGTAGTTTAACACATCTAGGTGTAAATATTCCTACCAGGAAATAAAAGCTGAAATTCTGTCTCGTGTTCATGGTGTTGTTTTAGTCTCAACCCCAAATGTATTGCAAAAACAAAGGAAGTGGCCTTGCTGTTCCAATACTTTTGCAGGTGGCTATTTTTTTCTGAAAGCCTGATGTATAAATGATCCACCAGTGGATCAACCTCTCCCCATTTGCCACGTATATAACTGACATGGCTTCGGACTGACGTTTGAAGGAGAAATGGCGTTTCACATTTTTTTTCGATTTCCCCGTCTTTTACTTTTTATTTTATCTTTTTCTTTTCCTAGCCTCTCCCAATAGCTGAAACTAGGGGGCAAGTAAAGGAGAAAATAAAAATAATGGACTGGAATGAGCCACATGAAGACGGAGGACAGAACTTTCCCCAAAAACATCATCTGTATGTCACAGCATACCTAAGCATTGTCGCAGTCTGACCGTGTGCATCGCTTTTATGGCCACAGCCTACTTATCTTCTGATGGCTACTTCCAGCAGGATACTGCACTGTGTCACAGAGCATGCATCATCCCAAGCTGGTTCCACGAACAGTGGTTTACTCCAGTTTGCTGCACAGTCCCCAGGTATCAACTCAATAGAGTACATTTGCCATTAAGTGGAACGGGAGGTTCACAGCATCAATGTGTTGGCGAAAAATACAAATCCCCAGCGGTGCCTCACACAACCAAGTATCGGGTTCTGCAAATGCGATGCGTAAAATCTGGCAGTGCAGCGGACCACTATAGATGGGTCCTTCTGCAAATGTTCCGCTTCCTTGTCAGTGTAAAGATGGCACTCACAGCCCCGTGCAAAGGGTGATATTCTCTGAAATGAAAATGGACAAGGGAGCAAGGGAGCAGATTTATAAAATACACTGGCTCAGACTGCTGTTGCAGTAGACATGAAATTGACTGAAGACAGTTTATTTACCTCCAAGGACAAGGAGTGCAGATCCGTTTGATTTGTTGCTGGTTGAAGTGTGGGAGCAGTCGGATCTGGTTAGCTAACATAACTGTTAGTGTTAGCAAAATAGATGCGCGCAAATATAGTGATTCTGTATTGATTTATACGGTGAGTATACTCTCAGGACTCATTGATGATGTTTGTTCAACCATTGTGTAATGCAAAGGCGCTTAATTTCGCATGGAGTGCTGTGTTCAAACAATATGCCAGTGGCTAGTTGGTTGCTAACCTAACTGGCAAACTAGCTACAATGTTGGAGGAACTGTACACACATTAGCTAGCTAGCTAATGTTAGCTGACGGAGCAGAATAACAAAATAGCCGATAGCGTTATAAACCGTAACATGCCCATGCTTTTCTGTTTTGGTTCATGTTGCTTTGTTGTCATTCGTTATAGTTCAGCTCAACTGGTTCGATCATAAGAATTATACAACTCAATATTGCTTTGCAGCTAACGTTAGCTAGCTTGCTTGACATCAATAAGCTTTAAACAATATTATTATATTGGCTAGCTAGCGAACAATAGCTAATTGTTTTACATTAGCTAAGTTAAATGTAAACAAGAAACTCCGTATTTGCTTCGGTAAACCTTGGAATTAAATGTATAACGTTACGTCAACAATGTCCTCTTGGTTCATTCAGCAGTGCATATTCGACCATGGCCATCTCCCAGTTTCGCCTTTTTAAGATCTGCACTTGCCTAGCAACCTTGTTCTCCTTCTTCAAAAGATTGATATGCAGGTAAGATTCATGCTTATTAGGCATTGAACCCTGTATAGTTGAACGTTTCTTTCAAAACTTGCATCAGGTTTGTTGGTATTAGAAATACTGCTCTTTGATTATTATTATTATTATTATTATTATTATTATTATTATTATTATGCTCATCTGCAATTCATGTTTCTTTCTGAATTAAGGTTTTGCTTGGTAAACAAAACTGCTATTTAAATGTTAAGAATACCCTTATGTTTACTGCAGTATCATTTATTGTTAAATAATGTTGAACAAGAATAGGTCTCTTGTGGAATCTTGTTTGAGGAAATATTTTATCATTCCACAGATCGGGAAGGTTGCGGAAGCTAAGTGGTGACCAGATAACTTTGCCAACTACAGTGGATTTTTCATCAGTTTCCAAACAGGTCAGTGATGTCCAGTAATCTCACACTAATTATTTTATCAGCAATACTTTACCGGTTTCATGGAGTTGGTGTTTTAAAGTTGGTGGATGGCAGGTCCCTCACTCTGATCACCTGTTCACTGTGGTTGTATGAGTTTACAGTAATGGTGAATGCAGTTTTTTTTATTGCAGACAGTTTGTATCCCTTGGTCAATACAAAGAGTTTGCATCTGCTGTAAATAAGATTGTATTTTCTTTTGTTTAGAAATTCACATTTTGTCTCATAGATGAAGTACAATGCAGCGCAAATATCCATTATACCTAAAGTAGCCTGTATTAGGAGAGCTCCGCGGCCATGTTTTCTTGTATTTCAGTTTTTATTTTTTTCCAGTCATACTTAAGTTATACACTGAAGTTATCTGTCTTTATGCTTTTTTGCCCCAGCCTGAGATTGAGGAGTGGAGCTCCTGGGATGAGGAAGCCCCCACAAGTATCAAAATCGAGGGGGGCAATGGCAACCTTCCTGCCCCTCAGGATGATCAAGAGGAGGAGGAGCCAGATTACTTCAAGGACATGGCTCCCACCATCAGGAAAACCCAAAAAGTATTTTTTTGTTAAGTTCATAATTAAATTCAAAAAATGTGTTAAGAACGTATTACTAACATTTAAAAGCTATAATAACAGAAATTATTCAAAAATAATTGAGTCATGCATTCTGTGTAGTACAAGCCCACCATTTTGGATTATTGAGTATGCCTGAACTAATTTCATTTTCAATTAATTTTTTTATTTTTTTATTTTTGTTATGTAATGTTTACCTACCGTCGTGAGTTAATTCTTAATACATGTGTTCCTGTTATCATCCTCTCTCCTGCCGTGCTACATTTCCCACTATGTCTTTTGAGAAATTTTCTTGACCATCCTTCCTACCTCCCTTAGATTGTTCTGAAGAAGAGGGAACCTCTGAATTTCTCCGTTCCTGACGGGAATTCTGGGTTCTCCAGCCGGCTGGCAGCCACTCAGGGCGTGTCCTTTATCCAGCCATCGGTGAGTATGGGTGACCGCTCCTAATGGTCCACTCACACAACAAATAGGAGTCAATCTCTCCTTCAGCGCAAGACCAGTGCACAGAGGCCTTCATATTTCTCCTACAGCTGTGAATTTGTGTGTGTGGGGTTGAGGCAGGGGGGCTTATTTATTTTCATATTGCAACATTGCAGGTTTATGCACAGATTAAACAAAATCAAATGTTTTCAGAGGGTAAGTAGAAATAAGACAGTTTAATAGATTGAGTGTAAATAGTAGATCGGTCTAATAACTGTTGGGAACATAAATGGACATCTTACATATAAGTTTAAACAAATGTTCTTGCTACAGTGCCATGAAAGTCAGAATTATTGGCACCCTTCACCTAGTAAATGGTAAATGGCAGGCATTTATATAGCGCCTTTATCCAAAGCGCTGTACAATTGATGCTTCTCCATTCACCCATTCATACACACACTCACACACCGACGGCGATTGGCTGCCATGCAAGGCCCCGACCAGCTCGTCAGGAGCATTTTAGGGGTTAGGTGTCTTGCTCAGGGACACCTCGACACAGCCCGGGTGGGGGATCGAACCGACAACCCTCCAACTGCCAGACGACTGCTCTTACTGCCTGAGCCATGTCGCCCCCATAGTACTTAGTGCAACCACCTCTGGCAAGGATAACAGCATGGAGTCTCTTCCTGTAATTTTTGACAAGATTTGGAACACATTTGGAGGGATTTTGGACCATTCCTCTTTGCATATCCTTTCAAGATCCTTCACGTTCTTGGGTTTGTGCTTATCAACTGACCTCTTCAACTCAGCCCACAGGTTTTCGATTGGATTGAGGTCTGGTGACTGAGATGGCCATTGCAGAACGTTGATTTTGTTGTCACGGAACCATTTCTGTGTGGATATTGAGGTGTGTTTTGGGTCATTGTCTTGTTGGAAAGTCCACCTACGACCAAGTCCCAGACTTCTGGCAGAGGGAACCAGATTTTCAGCCAAAATTGCCTGATACTTGCTGGAATTCATTATGCCATCAATCCTAACCAGTGCCTCAGGCCCTCTGGAATTAAGACAGCCCCAAAACATGACTGACTCACCACCATATTTCACTGTGGGTATGAGGTGCTTCTCCTTGTATGCATCTCTGTTCCTACGCCAAACATACCGATGCTGTATCTGACCAAAACGTTCAATTTTGGTCTCATCTGACCAGAGAACCTTGTTCCAGTCATAATGTAAATGACGTTTGGCAAACTCCAAGTGCTCTCTTCTGTGTCTTGTGGTCAGAAAAGGCTTTCTTCTGGCAACCCTTCCAATGAGGCTGTGGTTATGGAGGTGGCGTCTGATGGTGCTTTTTGAAACCTGGTGACCCCAAGATGCCACCAAGGCCTGCAATTCTTTCACTGTGATCCTTGGGGATTTTGTTGCTTCTCTCACCATTCTCCTCAGTATCCTGGGGGGCAAGATGCAGTTGCATCCTCTACCCATGAGATTTTCAACAGTTCCATATCTTTTTAACTTTTTTATAATTGCTCTGACAGTGCTCAGTGGTATATTCAATCGTTTGTGAATTTTCTTGTAGCCATTACCACGTTTATGAAGGTCTATGACCATCTGCCTCTTTTGAACTGCCAATTCTTTTGTTTTCTTCATGGTGTTGGATGACAAAGGGATATTGCATGTGTGTTACCTCATTTTTATACCCTTGTGAAACAGGAAGTGATGTAATCACTCAATACAGTTCCTTAACACATAAATGAACTTAAATAAGTTAATTTAATACCTGGTTTAATTTTTTGAGTTTGTCTATAAATATATTGTTTAGAATTTTTTTGAGTATTGTTTGTTCATTTTCTGTCAGGGGTGCCAATAATTTTGAGCCCCCTGTATAAGGCTCTAGGACTCCACCGAACCCCAGTGAATGCCATTATCTCCGAATGGAGAACACTTGGAACAGTGGAAAATGTTCCCAGGACAGGCTGGACTGCCAAAATTTCGACAGCGGCACAGCAGCAACTAATCCAGGATGTCACAAAAGATCTCTGAAGAACATCCAAATCATCCAAAACAGAAAAACATGTCCTCATCTGAAAGGCAAAAAAAAAAACATAGTTTTGGAGTGGCCTAATCAACGTCCTAGTTTTAAACCCAACAGAGATGCCTTGGCAGGACCTGAATCGAGCATTTCATGGCCGAAAAGCCAACCAATTTGTCTGAATTAAAGCAGTTCTGCAAAGAAGAGTGGGCTAAAATTCCTCTGCAGTGATGTGAAAAACAAATTATAGGAAGTGTTTAATTGCAGCTACTGCTGGTAAAGGTGGTGAAGCCAGTTTGGTTTAAGGGGGCAATTGCTCTTTCACGTGGGTATTACAGGTGAATGATAACTTTTTTAATGAGATGAATGAAATAATTGTATTCATGTGTTTGGTGTACTCAGGTTCCCTTTGTCTAATATTAGTAGTTAAAGCTAAATCTGATTTCAGCAGCAGAGCTGCTAGGACTTTGGGACTCTTAAGATCAAGCTATATTGGGGCGACATGGCTCAGGCAGTGAGAGCAGTCATCTTGCAGTCGGAGGGTTGCCGGTTCGATCCCCCGCCTGGGCTGTGTCGAAGTGTCCCTGAGCAAGACACCTAACCCCCAAATGCTCCTGCCTTGCATGGCAGCCAATCGCCGTTGGTGTGTGTGTGAGTGTGTGTGTATGAATGGGTGAATGAGAAGCATCAATTGTACAGCGCTTTGGATAAAGGCGCTATATAAATGCCAACCATATTATTACCCCCCCCCCCCCATCTCAATCCCCTTTCCCCAACCTTTCCCTTTGTGCTGCAGGGGGAGCTCGGAGAATTGGACACCTGGCAGGAGGACCCGAATGCCTGGGAGGATGAGTCTGACGCTGCATGGGAGGCAGAGGAGGTGCTGAGGTACTGTACTCCTCCATGCTACACTACCACTGTGTCCTCTGATGGCCAGTAAACTCACGTAACATCTTGTTTTCCTGGATGGAAAACTTTAAGGCTTGTTCGTATTGTCTAATTTCGAATCGAATTTACTAAATTGAGGAAAAAGTTCATTTTAATTTCAGTTTATCTATAGTATATTAGTGGATTAGGTATTTACATTTCCCTTTGCCATGTTTATACTTGCATACGCAGATGAAAAATATCCAGTTGTTTTTCTGCGTCTTGCCAGTAGATGGCAGTACATAACCTTGGCTATTTTGTGTCGGTTCTGCCCTGTCATTGACCAATCTTTTTGTCAAAATGTCAAAGCATGTTGTAATTTAATAGAAAGTTGGGCTTGGGGGAATCTGCCATCACCACACGCTTTTCATTCTGCATTTCATTAATTATCCCTTCCAATGAAAATTGCATTCTTTGTTTGAATAACATAATGGCACAAACATTTATAAAGAATGGGGTTTAATGATATGTTTAAAAGAAAGGTTTGGGCTTTCCCAGTTTTCAGCTCACCCGCTGTCACTGCTCAAAGCACTCTTACACCGAGTCCGTTAGTTTAATTAGCTTGGCTTTGTTTGCCAAAAAACATTGATTTAATGGGGGCAAAAATAACACCTGAAGCCTGTCAGCTATTTAAGAAAAGACACCGTCAGTAAACCAAATTCAAACATGTTGTCATCTGTTTATTTCCTTGCTTAAATATCTATCCATATCAAAAAGGTTCCAATACAGCCAAAATGTATTTGTAGTTTCCATTGGACTTACCAACGGAACACTCCACATTAGTTGAATGTTATCACTGCTGGTACAAATTATTTAACCAACGTTTACAGCCAGAGAGTAAGGGTAGAGAGAGGTCCAACCTAGAGGCTAAATCGCTCCGCCCTTAAATCTGCTTAGCTGACCTTAAAAACCTTATAAATGACACTTTGATTTTGTTATGTAATGTGTATATTTTCTTATTTCTTATTACTTACAAACATAACATTTTGATTTAATTTTAACAATAAAAATGAACAAATAAGTGACTGAGCGAGGGCGTTCCATTGGCCTGATATGTTGCCTCGATTCCTCCGTTTATGTATGCCATGGTTGTGTCTCTTCCTCTTGTCCTCAGTAGGATGGAGCTAAGCAATGCAAGGCATGAAAATAAGCGATTGGAATGAACAGTTCAGTGTGGCTAACCTCCATATTGTCACCAACTGATTCATTTGCATTGTAATGTACCAGTAATGCCTCAACATCAACAGATGCTTCTGTTTTTAAGTCAAAGCATCAAAGTTCCACTTGATGGTGGTCTTTAAACTAAACTTCAGGAAGATTACATAACATCTATATGTAAGCAAGAACTTACATGTTGGTACTGCAACACAAATGTGGTGCATATTCGCTTAATTCTGCAGCTACATCATAAAACACTGACTTTTGTTGAATAGCATGAGAATCTCCATACAATTTACTTTCCTTTTTGGACGTTACCACTTGTGTTAGAACAAGGGTGATCATTCTGAAAATTGTCTTAAAAGCAAAAGTCTGTGAGAGATGCAGTTACATAAATGTACTTCCTGCATGCCTATATTATATGCATGCTAGAAGAATCATGGGAAGAGCAGTATCCACCTTATATGACGTAACACTTACTTAAATATTCTGTGTCACCATTGGAGTTGCGTAAGTGCAGTATGCAGTGTATAGTAAGCATGTAGTCAAGCGTAATGACTAGCTCAGTATGTTATGTAACGATGGGGAAAAAAATGATATGGTCATATGTGGTTTCATTAGCATTAAAATTGTAGTAGCCGTCTTCATTTGTCAAGTGTTGTTAAATTACCATATTTCATCTGTAGCTAATTTAATTTGTGACGATTTTCATGCATATTGGGCAATCCATGCAGGAATTGAATCCCCTTTTATACAAAGTCCCTCCATTTTAGGGGACCAAATGTAATTGCGTAAATTAGTTTGCTTCTCAGCTCTTTGAGTAGTTGGGTGTATTCAATTGCTTCCTTTCTTGATTCTAAGCTTTTGGAGTCAGTTTTTTTTTTGTCAACATGAGGCCAAGAGCTGTACCAGTGACAGACCTATCTGTTGCCATCTGCAAGCTCTCAGGCAGCAATGGCTTCTGGGATGTACCGGGTGCAGACCTTAAGTGCATTGCCTGGCACAGAATGATTCTGAAGGAGTCAGGTTCAGTGTGATGCAGTTAGGCGCATGGCATTAGATTTGAGTAATCCAGTGAAAGGCTTTTTGTGTTCATAATGATCTCTAATAGAACTGTGGGCTGCCTTTAATATTAAAAAATAAGGTTGGAGAAATACAGGTTCAGTCAGTCTTCCTGATGGTTGCTTTTGCTCTGCCTAACCCTGTCCCTAGCTATCTTCCATCCTGTAGGTTTTCATTTAAACCATAATTTGGCACACCGGATTCTGTTTAGCAGCTCATCTCTATCTGTTGAATGTGGTTTGGATTGTTTGGGTTGGAGTGAAGACTTCCAGGAGGGTAGATCCCCATGGACAATGTTGGGCAGCCCTGCTTTTGGGCATTCTTTAAAAATGGTAACTGACACTAAGATTTGTGCCTTCAATTCTTCCCAGGGAGGGTGCCTTGAATCTCTGTTTACAAATAGCATTGATTGATACTACTTACATTATAGATTATGTGCTAATGCTGTATGTTGCGGTTCTGGAATTATAAATGCCGATGAGAATATTGGGACAAACTGCATACTGTTTCTGGATAAATGCAAACCTCTGTAAATTATTCTTGTCTCAGCCCCCTGTGGCAAGCATTTCTTGTAGCAGCTTGGTACAAACAACCTCACATTGATATGCACCACAGGTCCACAGAATTCCAGCTTGTGTTGTAGAGCTGAAGTGTTTGCTGTCAGCCGCAGACACTCATAATCCTTTGCCGAAAGGGCGGGGCGGGTGGTGGCGGGGGGGGGATAATAATTACTCCGAAGCTCACTGAAAAAAAAAGGGCTGTTTTTGATAGCTGTTTTCTGCTATTTCTGAAACAGGCAGCAGAAGATGGCGGAGAGGGAGAAACGTTCCATGGAGCAGCAGAGGAAGAAACTGGAGAAGGAGGCACAGAGACTGATGAAAAAAGAACAGAAGATTGCTGTTAAGCTTTCGTAACGTCGAAGGAGCCCTGGGCGACGACACATGCCCAGAAAAGCCTGGACATCCTTCCATTCAATCACCGTTTCCATACCTATAGTTTTCTCCCTCCCTTTCCAAAGCTGAACCGTTCATTATCAGTTTCTTGGTATACATCTACCAGCAGCCATTCAAAATATTCTATCTGGTGTCTGTGAATCATTCTGTAGGTCTGTTTTAAAAAAAGAAAAATAACAAGAAAATATAATTTATAAATTAATTATGAATTATATATTTTTTGCCTTTGTTGAATCAGGTTGCAGGAACTATTGTAAATGGAATTACAATTGAACATTTTGAGAATTGGAAAGTTTTGTCTTATTTATGTGGTTATAATGGTCAGTGGAGGGGTGATGTGAACATCTTATTTTTTTTCCTCAATAGCTTAATTTGGTTTTTTAGGTTTTATTTGAATTATCCTTTTTTTGGGTGGGGGTCTTCATTCAAGATTTTTGTCGCAAGACTTTCACCAGTCGATGTGCAACTCCAAACACTGAATTCACGTAGTGCAAACAAGAATCACTGATGTAAATGAAAGTGTGAATGAAAACGGCATCTTTATAGGACAAGACGTTTTTTTTGGGAGGGCTCCCAAAGAAATTTCTAGATTTGCTAGTCTGTCAAATTGGATGTTCTTTGAAGGGCATGTCTTAACGTCATGGAGATGGTACTCTGTAAGGTTCTTGCTCTTACTCATGTTCCTAATGCTCTAAATAGTAGCTGTTATTTTCACTAAAAAATTTTTTTTTTTCATTGATGAATCAATTAAAACTAAAGTCATTAACACTGACTCTGCATTGCATATTCCACATATGATAAATTAATCTTATATCAATGATTGCACATCTTGCAGCAGGGATTTAATGGCCGGATGTTAAAGTGTCTGCTGTTACGGGAAGAACGGGCCTTTCGTGGTCCAGTAGCATTGACATGTTTCAGTGTGCATCTGTCCTGGTGCAAATCATGTTGTGCAGCACATGGGAAATGGAGGCTAGTACAGAAGATGTACATAACTGTTTTGCATAGAAACACACAGAGGAGGGCTTCTGTGCATCTGTGTAATAGAACCACGGTGCTTTTCGCTTGTTGTTTAAGCATTATAGCATTATCTCTAAGCATTATTTAAGAGGAACGGGAGGATGGTCAGCACACTCTGGTCGTAATGGGTATAATGGTAATGAGTTGTCATGGAAACATGGGGAAATCACAGCTTCAGATAAATGATCCCGGGAGAGCTGTCATTTTTGAACAATTTTCAGTGAGCAGTCTGACGTGGAACGATTAGGCATCTATCATCGGTTTCCCAAAAAATTTAAGACACTCACCAAATGTCATTCACCTTAATTTTGGCAGGGATGTTTGCATTTTTTTAAATTATTTTTTTTAAGAAAATTGACTTACCAAGAGAGCACATAACAAATTAGAAAATGTTTAGTATGGCTTGGCTTAGTCTAATCAGACCCACTCATTTTATTAAATATGTTGCAATATTGAAATGTGAACATTTTATTGACATATTACATTATTACAATTACATTCTCCAGTGTATGCAGTATGTAAACTGGAACTTTGAGCAGGGATATGGTAGTTGCAAGGAATTGACATTTTGCTCATTTTCATGCCTTTTTTTCCTTCTCATATATTTGCATTGATTTATTTTCTTTGCAATGCAGAATGGCTGGTTTCTGTCATATTGAATTAGGTGGTGACAGTTGCATGGTTAAGTGTGTGCTCATCAAGAGTATTTTATTCTTTTGCACATCCCCTATCTGTATGACAAAGGCAATAAATGTCCAGTCTCATTCTGGTGTGTGTGTGGGTGTGTGTGGTGCAGGTCATCCGGTTGAACACCCAATGGGCAGATCAGAACTTTCAATATTTCTACCGATTTGTGACCTTTTCAGGACATTTTTAAACATCAAAACACTGCTCACAAGCTTCAGGGTTTATTTTGACAAAACCTATATCGTGGCAGTACCAATAATATGATATTTTCTAATGTAATTCCTTGCTTCTCAACACGCATGCTATTAGTGTGAAACTTTTCTCCCTTCAGTCCTCCATAAACAGAAAAATAAAATGACTTCTGATACTGGAGCAAAGAAATGTCTGAATTTGTAGAATGCTTGCCCCTGTTGCAGTTTTTCTTTTTTTGTCTGGCATTGTTTAACCAGTTGGTCTGATTTATTTGCTGCAGTGGGTTGGTATATGGTGTCTGCCTCTAAACACCAGTTTGAAAATCATGTGTGTTACAACTGCTGCACCCATGTGCAAGCCACTTTACCTCAGATAGTAGTCTAGACTTTGCATTTGTATGCAGCATCGCATTATGTGTGCATCCGAAAATAAATTATATGCTGTAATAATGTTTTTAGACAGCTGCCTTCAGACTGGCCGCCGCGATAATCGGCAGATTTTGATCCTGAAAGATTGACGTCATAATCGCCGTCTGCAGCCAGAACATCCCTCTTTGAAAGATACAATGGCTGACCCAGTTAAATGGAAGGCTTTTTCCTGCTTGGAGAATGGTGAAGGGAGAACAGCAGACGGGAGTGATATACTGCTCTCAAACGAGCCCTGCTTATCGTTCCTCTGAATGAATGTGCATGGAATGCTTGGCATGCATACATTTTACAAGTTTTATATAATTATTTTTTAAAGGGAAGAGATATTTCATGTTAAAGTCACTTTGTCGTCTGGCAATATCTCATTTTAGTCAGAACTTTGGCCAAGAAACAAAATATTTGTTCTCAGCGTTTTATTGGAATGGACATGAAATCTATTTTGAAGGTGAAAGTGTGAAGCTGGTGCCAAGCATTCACATCATCCCATCCGTGCAAGGGCATTAATCCTCTTTTTGCCAATATGGACTAGACAATGGTAAAAGAGTACACAATGGCAACAAGAAACACGGGTGTTTGAAATGATGGAATTTGTGTTCTGTTATGAGATTTGTCAAAACATGAAAGTAGTGAGAATTACTTTCTCATGCGGCTCTTTTATAAGGATTTAAATGCATTCCTAAAGCTCACTTTAAACTGTAAAATAATAATTTACAGGTTTTAACCATATTTTAGGTGTAATATGTTAGCAGGCAGAAAATGGCTAGGGATAGAGCCTGCCCAGTTGTGTAGCAAGCAACACATAAATGGAAAATGCACCTGCAGATTTCCACCATGGCACTGAGAAAATGCAACATGAAAATAGAAAATAGAAGGAACATGTTGCCCAGGGGAATGTTGGGACAGTATTTGGCTGTACATGGTTGTAGGTGTAAGTTGTTCTTCAGCCAGTATCCACTCTTCTAAGGTGACTTGAAATTCTCATTACAATTTGTTGAACTGGAGCAGCTGGGGTGTAAAGTCCTCATTACATCTTGGAATTCTGTAGCCTGTATCCCAGCTTGTTTTGTGCAGTTGAGGTAAAATACCTGTTTGTTGGCCTGTCTTGTTGCATACACTTCGGTTTGAGAGTACAGACGTGCACATGACTAAAGTATGTGTTAGCAAGCCTGTTGATGTCTTGTCAAGCCAGGAGTCATTTCACAATGTCATATCATGTTGTCTGAGGCCCTTTTCCTATGCAAGGGGTCAGGCAAGGGCTGGCTTATTTAAAAGCTGAGAAATGTACTTATTAAAGTTGCCTTATGTTGTTGGAAGCAGGGCTAAGCACCATATTATCAAGGGTCTTAATCAAGCCTCTTTTTAACAAGACCAAACATGAATGTTAGGAGATAATATTCTTTTGGCCCTGTACCCAAATAAATTGGATTTGACATTAAGAGAATGAGGTTATAATGCAGACCGTCACCTTTAATTTGAGGGCATTTATATCCATATCAGGTGATCGGTGTAGTTCTGGTCCATTTTATGGGCCTAATATTGTACAGTTGGCTTCTCAGCAGTTTAGTCAGGTGATGACAGGCAGATGGGCAGGAAACGGCAGGGAGGTTAAAACTGTCCAATTATAAGGGATGCAATTCCTACATAGATCACTCAATATGATGTAAATACCCTCAAATTAAAGGTGACAGTCTGCACCTGATATTCATAGTTTCATTTCTAATCCAATGAGCTACAGAGCCAACAGAAATACAGATACCACTGTCCAAATACTTATGGACTGCACTGTATATTAACTGCTACCATCAGTTGTAACCCTAATGGATTGGCCTCAGCTCATTGTTGCCTAAACATTTTCTTAAGAAATTATGCAAGTCACTCAGGATAAGGCGTTTCTAGTAAGGTAGGCAATTCTGAACCCAGATGGATAAAGATAACAAATAGGTTTCTGAACATTTGATACCGCTTCAGTGGCAGTTAAAAAAAGAAAAAGAAAGAAAACAGGAGCCAGATTGCAACTATCATGCTTTAATAAATATATTATGACATCTCATGTAAATAGTAAAATGGTATTGCACATAATTCAGGCACATAACAAGTGTCAACTGTACTGTAGCAATAGCTTTTAGCTTTTTTCCATGAACAAGTTAACACAGAACTGTAACAAATAAAAGCTCTAACAGCACAGAGAAAATACATCCACTAAACAAACAGTGAAGGTCATTAAAGCTTTGGCTGAAGGTTTAGGATTTTTTTCCAAAACAAACAAGACAACTCCACATAAATGTTAAATTCTACGGCAACAAACTCATTTTACTCTTGATCATCTGTTCTCCCCTCCCCCACCCCTCAAATATACCATTTTAAAAAGTAGGGGAATAAATAAATTAAAGCAGCAAACTTTTAGTAACATAACAACCAACCCAGATTTTAAACAACTGAATCCTGGGGAGAGAAACTACAACACAAAATAAATCCCTTTCATTCAACATTTTGCCTCAACCGATGGCAACTGTACACAGTGCAAATTAAAAACTTACAGGGTGGCAACAAAAATATATATCTATATACAAGTGTAGAAAACACACTAACCATTCCTAACTTTTGAAGTTCTTGTTATTCTTTGCATGCAGTGGGAACAGGTTACACAACTGAGCCCAAGGAGACCTGGCGGAGGGAGTGTAGGCCGACAATGCAGCAGCCTCTGATCAGCGCTCCGATGTTGTACACGGGCGCCCCCTGACCCCTGTGAGTGGAATACAGCCAGGCCACGGTGGGCAGCATGGGTGCAGCCAGGGCCACCAGATCCACCAGGAAGCTGTTGCTCCAGTACCGCTTCTCCACAAGTGCGGTACACTCCGGTCTACCAGCATCCTCCACAGACGTTTTCATACCAAAATCCTGCTCCTCTATGAAGCCATCGCCCTCTATGGGCGAGGAACACTGGCCTGAATCGCTAAGCCCTTCAGGAGTGAGCAGGGTAGCGGCTAGAGGGTCTGTGGAAGTCAGGTTTGCTGCTTCAGGTATTTCTGGGCTCTTTAACACAAGACTCTCAGGGAAACTGGCAATGGGGGCACTGTTGCCCTTGGTCTGAAGTTTCAGCAGCTGAAGCAGGAGGTCTTGCAGGTCAGGGGTCTCGGAGATGAAGTCAGTCTGGATGGCCTTATCTTGCGTGGTGATCTGTTGTTCGCCGCTGGAGCGGGTGGGGAATGTTTCCGCGGAAGCCTGCAGCAGGCTGGACTGCATGGCACACAGCTTCGGCTTCACCTCCTGGCTGGAGTCCACGGCCGTCGACATCAGAATGTGTTCCAGGATGTCCGTCCGGTTGGCCATCTCGTCATCGGCCAGCAGACTGCTGTCAGCCATCTTCTCGGCTGCCTGGTCCTCCAGCGCCGGCCCGTCCCCGAGCTCGGCCATGGGCTTCCCGGGGGCAGAGTCGCAGAGGAAGTCCAGGGTGGGCTCCTCGTGCAAGGAGCCACTCTGGGCCATCTCCATACTGTGCAGCAGCGACTCCAGCTTCTTGTTCTGAATGTTGATGTCGATGAAGTACTTCTGGATGCCCTTGTCCTTCTCCATCAGGCTGTTCTTCATCGTTTCCACCACCTGCCGCAGCTGCTTGATCTCTTTGCGGGCCTCCTTCAAGGCCAACTGCGCCTCCACGCGGTGGCACTCCTCCTCGATCCAGTCCTCCCGCATTCGTCCCAGTTGTGCCTTCAGCTCGTCCACCTCAGACTCCCTGCAGGAGAAAAGTGTGGACCTTTACAATGCGGCTCAGCCATTTCATACTACAATTCATATTAGATTACATTAAAGCTTGTGCCCAGTCCAACAGTAATCCATCAGGAAGATTAAGCTTACAGCTAGTATTAGAAGACTTTCTTTATTGAAGGGTTGCTACAAGTAGCTTCCAGTCTCTCGGTAGAAACAATGAAACATAGCAAACCTTTGGCAGACTCTGCTCTCAGACTCCTTCAACTTGCTTTTCAGGTGTCTGATGGTCACTTCCTTCTGCTGCAGGGGGGTCAGGTACTGTTCAGGGTTTGGGGCCTTGATGCCATGGTTGTCCCCACAGGAGTGATATCGACTTGTGCTGGATCTCCTGAAAGACCATGTTCAAAGATTTTTCAGCTGAAACTGAACAGATGCTTTAAATTCAACATCTAAAAAATTAAGGCAAGGTAAATTAAACTTTTACCAGTTTTACATTAGTCTGCTTAGTAATTTTTCGAATTAGCAATTTGTCTGCTGCCAATTTCAAGTGGACTACTCTCACATTGAGACTCATAGCACCTTCCAGACACACTTCAAGTTCAAATTTTTGACTTATTACAATGGAATGAATTTTCCCATATCTAGTCATATTTGTTTGTCACTGATTTGTTTATACATTCATTGAAGAGTCAAATGGGGAGATCCTTGGTGGAATCCATCCAGTAATTGCTTTATCGAGAAAACCTGAGATTGCCCAGCCTTTGTACTTCCAGGATATATGGCTATTGGAGGCAAGAATTACTGACTGGCAGACACTTAAAAACCATCAGATGGTGAAAGTCAGGAGTGCAGAGGAAATAGATGGGTGTGTGGAATCTCTGACCTCTGCCAAAAAGGAAGGCAACAGTAATGCACAGCGGACAAAAGCCAGTTTGACTGTGTGCTTAAAGCAAGCAGCAAACACGAGCACATTCTTTCCAGACAAACCGCTGATCCAAGTAGCCCAGATTTCAGGCCCTCTAATCAGAGGAGAAACTGATCTGTTGCGAAAGAGGATACAGGTTTTATTCCCACTAGAGGGGAAGTAATGAATTTGGCTTGAGTCAGACTAGGCTCTTGCAGGCGAGTGACAGAGCTCACACAATATCCCAGCAAACTGGGTTTTTGCTTTGATGTCACTGCGACATCTCTGCCAGAAATAGAACAAGCCAGCAGGCAGCGGGTGCGTGTTGGATCACGAGAGAGGACATTGGGATCCAATCACAGCAAGCAGCTCAGGCAGGCACAGATGCTGCTTCACAACCATTACTGTCCACTTACTTCAAATGGATTTTGAAATAAAGGGCTTTTTCTTGAAAATACATGGTGCATTCAAAATCAAATAAGCAACTCAAGCGGTGGCAAAGCAGAGAAAATTCATTTTCATGGAAGGGATCCGGTAAATGGAGTGGGTGTTTGGTTTCTCATGCATCCCTCATGGAGATTGACATTACTGATATTGCAGGTTCAGTTGATATGAAAACCAAGCAACTATACAGAAACGGGAGAGTGTAACAGAAGAAACAGAGCACATCAGAGGGAAGCAGAGCGACTGAGCGTGTATGAAATATTCATGAGCATTTCCAACCCCACAAAACAAAGCAGAGAAGTGTCTGCCCCCTCTCCGTGAATCCATTTATTAGCATGCAGCAGAAACTCAAATATTATTTAGGTCAAATACAAGAGACAATACCCCTCCATTCTTGGCATAACCCTACCATGACTATTATCCCTCTCTCATTTAGGGGGGGGGGGGGGGGGGGAGAGACAAAAACATGCCAGCTTGGCACACTGCCTAATCCCCCATGAAAGTGTACCCCTCGGCAATGATGTCACTATGGTACCTGGTGATAGGACTTGAACCAGAATTGCTGCTGCTGCTGTTGGAGGAAGGGGAGGTGCGGGGAGGTGGGTGATACAGGCCATATAGCTCCTTGTCCTGGCGGGCAGTTGGGCTCACTGCTGCCTTTTGTGCTGGGATACTGCTCCTGATGTAGGCGCCATGGCTGTACGATAAAAAAAGAATACATTTATAGTAACACAATTTCAAAGAATAATTACACAAATATGTTCTGTTGAATAATGCTACCAGTAGTTAACCAAATATTACAATTAACAGTACAATTCTTCCTGTGGGTTATAGATATACCTTTGTAATACATGCATTTCACCTTCAAAGAAACTAAAATTATTCACCAGCTTGCCAGGCTGTTTGAGGTTGGGTGGACATTATCAGTAACATAAACAAAAATCTGAGAGAAGATTGCTTTGCCCTGGATCAGATGACGTGCTATACCTGCGCGAGAAAGAGGACTTCTTCCCTGAAGAGCTGGTCGACAGGGCCTCCCGGTTCTTGACGCTGCCTGTGCTGCTCGAGGAGCTGAAGTCTGCCTCACTGCCTACAAAACGAGCACAGAGAGGGCTGCTCTTTACCCAGGATCCAGAACCCCTCTTCACCCCCTGCCTCCGCCCTGTAACCAGGCAATGTCCACACAGTCCCACTGTACACACCACTTACATTCTGCATCTGCACCCCTCTGTGCTGCACCCTCCTGAGCAATGTCTCTTCTCCACATTTCCACCCGTGCCTTCACATCATGGAGGCCACATCTCAGTACAAAACCATCCCCTGTGAGGCTAGGTGCAGTGTAAGCACTCCAGCTTCCAGTTTCGTGTGCGTTTGAAGAGCGCGGTGTCAGTGGCTGGGTCATTGCGCTTCGCCCTACCGATATCGGGTTACAGACTTTCCATGACTTAACACACTCTCTTCCTGCATACTGGAAGATGGCCTG
Source organism: Conger conger (assembly GCF_963514075.1). Classification (NCBI taxonomy): domain Eukaryota; kingdom Metazoa; phylum Chordata; class Actinopteri; order Anguilliformes; family Congridae; genus Conger; species Conger conger. The sequence goes on along the minus strand of NC_083760.1, from coordinate 56,396,135 downwards.
AGGAACGGGACAGCTCATTGTCTGTGCAACTGTGGAAACCTTTTCACTCAACACACACCTGATTCGACCAGGGCAAAGGATTATGTAGTCCCCACCCCTCCTTATAGCCCTCCAATCACTCCACAAAATGTTCTCCACCAACACTGAACAAACATGTAATTTTGAAAGAACAGCATTATCAGACCCTTCCAGTAGTAACAGTTCCACAATGAGCGTTTAAAAAGTTGATTATGGCAATCAAGTGAAAATCTTTTTGGCATGGAGATACGAACAGCTAAAGTTGTAGTTCAACAGAAATACAAATCTGCTCACTGAATGATTGAATTGGATATGAGAGTTGTTATCAGACCTGCTCTGGCCAGAAATGTGTCAAAGAGCCAGTTATACTGGCATGCTCTGATTACATTCCATTAGTTCCCAGGGTTGACTCCTTCATTTACAAACTTTGTAATCTGTGGACTGGAAAACAGCCACTAGCTCTCTTCTGCCATGGAGTTCCTAAACATGACTAATGAGTTGGCCAGCTACAGGTCTAAAGATTAAGCATATTACCATGGCTATGTATTGGATTGATAACCTCCAAAGCATGTAGGTTTGTACATAAATTCACAATATTCTCAGTCTAAAAATGTTTTTCATTTATCAAGTAAAATCTAGTTTGCAAATCTGATATTCATGAACTTTCTGCAAGCTACTTAAGATTTGTTAGCAGTAAATCAATGAATTTTCCTAGGCAGCAAGTCATAATTTTAAAAACTACTTACATGAGTGGTACTTGTTTCTGCTAGAAATAACCATATTATAGTATAGTGACTACTTGTGCAATTTGTGTTAAACAACTGCAAAAACACTGCTGAACATACAAATTTCTCCACACTGGTGAGTTTGACTGCTTAATGACACTAACCACCAATGGGGGGGGGGAAGGTAAACCATGCTAGACAATTGCATTGATTGGCAGGCATCTGTATACCCAAGCATCATTATCACACCAATTAAGGTCAATGTTAAATATCTAATGTTTTTTGGACAAATGCAGTCACAATTATTATTTTTTTACATCAAACATCTCGTTTTGTACAAGCTGTTTTCATTGAATGGAAAGCTTTGAAGCAAAATAAGAGTTCTGAAAGTTGAGTGTTGATTAGTATATTGATAAAACACAGGTGCTGCATTCCTTCATCAGGCCAAGGGCATTACGTCCATGCTGAAGCACTTGCTCAATAAGCCAGGTCTGCCCCACGTGTGATATGTTGTCAATTGCTCACATGCACAATCTACGCCTACTTTGGACTTTGATCGATAAGTGAGAGAGATGCGTGCAAACGGCAACATTTTTAATTTTTCAAATGTCGGTGTTTCTAAAGAAACTGCACCGGGAAACATGTTTAAAAACCTTGGTTAATTAATTCAGTTGCAACGGGAGATAAAACAAGCATTACACAGTGTGTATTTCTGTTTCTCCTTCCTCTGTGGAGATGCATTTTTCCTCACCTTTGCGCTGTTTGGAGGACCTTTGCTCCCTCTTGTGCCTGGATGGGGGTGCAGTCCACTCCGCCATGATGACTCGTACCCTCTTTACCTTGCTCTTCCGCTCGCCAGGTGAGGGGGACACTAGCGGGCTGTTCTCTGAGCATGAGGGGGATATGGACTGGCTGCTGGGACACCCAGTGTCATCTGAGCAGATGTGTGCCAGAGAGCAGGAACAGCAGGCATATCAGTCCAAAGTCAAAGTTCATCACTACACTGCTTATCTGTCAGATAACGCATCCAATAGCAAACATGTCCTTGTCTCAAATCAGTTCATGGCAGTACATCATGTTTTGTTTAAAAGATGACATGACATAGATGACATAAATAACATGCCATTAAAACATTTCTCAGAAAACATTTGTTTCTGCAACTAAATTGTAGCAATATTATATTGCACTAAATCATGTTTAAAACAGTGTGAGGTGTTAAAATATACATAGGACATTTGCTTCCCTCAGGGGAAGAAGGAGCAAAAGTGCTTACATAACTGGATGTAGTTTACTGCAGCGATCACCCAAGGCATGCAGAGCCCAGAATCAAATTATGTAATCGGCCTGGTAGTGACGTATGCTATTATTCCGCTCTGGTCACTGACATACTTTTCATTTGTAGGCTACAGACTGAAAAAATGCACGTCTAACATGCAGCTAGTCCTTTAGGTACATTTGAATATGTTCTCTAAAGCACCGTACCTGAGCAAAAACTGTTCGTGCTAATGGTTGTTTTTGAATGGTCAGAGCTGAGGTCGCAGTCTCTACTTTCCTCTTCTGAAAATGGTGAATCTGACAGCGGCAATCCCTTAGATTTTGGTCTGTAAGGGCGGAGGACTGGACGAGGGATGCGACTGCGAGTGCCCTCCTTCTCTGATGCCTTGTGCTCCTGGAAACCACCAAATCGGACACTGTCACATGTAAATAAGAAACTATCCCAAGACGAATGCAAAAATGTTAGCCTACTGTACAAAATGTGGCGTCTTCTCCATGATCATTGCATATCCAGTAGTGCACTTTAGAAACGGATACTTAAAGGCGGTAGCCACTTTGCTACCCAAATAGCTAAGCAGCTGGTTAACAACTGTCATAACTTCGTAGTTAAGAAACTGTGCTACAAAGATAAATTGCCATAATTGTAGCCTAACGATAGTTCGACGAACCCGTTTATGCTAACATACCCAAATATTTAACTTTAAACACACGGAACATAAAGTACATAGGCTACATTTGTATACGGGGACTAGTTTAGCCCACTAAATGTGACACGTAGGCTAGCTATATGTAACCTAAATACTGCACTGTAGGCTGCAAGAAAACGAGGGAGTAGCCTACCGAGAGCATTAGCTGACAACCTACAGAATGCTTTTGCAACAATGTAACATTTGCTCGGTAGCCACAGAGGGTAGTCAAAGCGTAGAAGCCGACCTGATAATCCTGGAAAGGACCCATTCTGCTTGAAACAGGATTTATTTGTTGCAGACCTGTGAAGAGAATAAAAGCAAGTTTAGAAAATTGGCATCTGTGGAGATAAGTGGAGCAAAACACGGATTAGGCTATGAAATTTATGCAATGCGGTTCGTAAGTATTTGGACAGTGGTACAATTTCTGTTTTTTTATTTTATTTAGTATATTAATCCAGCACATGGGATTTGAAATGAAACAATTCATATGAGGTTAAAGGTGGCAGACTGCCACCTTTAATTTTGGGTATTTACATCCATATTGGGTGACCTGTTTAGGAATTACAAACCTTTTTTTTTTACATTGTTCCCCATTTCAGGGAATCATAATATTTGGATTAATGGCATCACAGGTGTTTCTAAATTGTCAGGAGTGTTGAATCCCTTCCTTCTTGCAGGTAGCCTATAAGGTTGCCTACCAGAGAGCTTTCAGTGGGCTTATCTAGTCTTGATTTTGATTGCTTTGTAGTCTATTATTGATGATTGTCAACATGGGGACCAGAGTTGTGCCAATAAAATCAAGGAAGCCTTTATGAGATGGACATAGGCCAAGCAATAAGCTTACCAGAATGAACTGTTTTTAAGAAGAACATCATTAAGAAGAAGGCAAGCACTGGTATATGTTTGGGACCATTGCCTTGCTGTGGGATGAAGCACTGTCCAATGGGTTTGGAGGCATTGAACTTGAGCACATTAGATCTTTCTGTACACTTGAGAATTCATTCTGCTGCTGCTATCAGTAGTTACATTATCAATGAAGGCAGGTGAGCCAGCACCTGTGGCAGCCATACATGCGTAAACTATAACTTTGGGTGCTTTGGAGGGTTTGTCTTCATTATGGCAAGAATTATTCGGCCTACCAGTCCCTTTGCAATTAATGAGCTCACCAGTTCTCTCTTTCTTCTTCGCGATGATCCAAACTTTATTTTGCTAAGTCTATTGTTTGGCACGTCTCTGACTGTTTTTTTCTTATTTCTCAGCCTTATAATGGCTTCATTGATTTTCATTGGTACAACTTTGGTCTTTTTTGTGTGTCAAGGAGTAGAAAGTAATCAAGCATGATGAATATATACAGCCCACTGGATATATTCACATTAAAATGCCCAATAAATACACAATATAATTATTGAGATAAACTCAAAATGGCAACACGTGATAAATACTGTACCTTATTAATGTTTCAATCGGACCAATCAAAATCATACGTTCATTTAATAAAAATAAAAAGAACTGAAATCCAGTTTATGTTCATAATTATTGGCACCCCTAGTCTAGTTCTTGGTGCATCCACCTCTGGTAAGGATAACAGTATGAGGTCTTTTCCTGTAATGCTTGACAAGGTTAAGGAACACATTTGGAGTTATTTTGGACCATTCCTCTATCATGCAGATCCTTGCAAGTTGCTTCACATTCTTGGGTTTGTGCTTATGAAATGCCCTCTTCAGTTCAGCCCACAGGTTTTCGATTGGATTTAGGTCTGGTTGCAGAACATTAATTTTGTTGTTGCTTTGGTCATTGTCTTGCTGGAAAGTCTACCTACAGCCAAGTCTCAGCCTTATGGTAAAGGCAACCAGATTGGCAAAATTGCCAAAATCGGCAAAATTGCCTAATACTTTGTGGAATCCATTATGCCATTGATCTTAACCAGCACCCCTGGTCCTCTGGAATTAAAACTGCCCCACCACCATATGTCACTGTGGGTATGAGGTTCCTCTCCTTTTATGCATCTCCGTTTCAATGCCAAACATGCCAATTCTGTATCTGACCAAAAAATTCAATTTTGGGCTCATTTGGTCTCATTTCAATAATGATTGAATGAATTTAACCAAATTGAACGTTTTGGTCAGATATAGCATCATTTGGCACCGAGACACCTCATCCCCACGATCTGAAATGAAACATTAATACATTTTCAGTTTATCTCAATAATTATATTGTTTATTGTTTATTATATTGAGTATTTTTGTGAATTGCCAGTCCAAGGTGCCAATAATTCTGTAGCCCACTGTATATCTTAATCATGCTTGTTTACTTTCTACTCCTTTACATCAGTTGGGAGGGGGCTGATTATGTAAACTGACATGCTATCTTTACTTGATGCATGTAGTTCTACTACATATATTTAGTCTTACCAAATGACCAAATACAATTTGAGATGATCATCAGGTGTTTTTGCTCAACTTGAAAAATGATTGCACAGTCTTTTCTTTGGATTATGCAGGTGACGTACATGATAACATAAGTCATCAGAAAAATAGGTCATTGAAAGTCCCATTATTTTAGTGCAGTAACTTTGATTTTGTTTTTGCCTGTCTGCCTCAGAGTGGAATCAGTTTTTTAGGCTCTGCAGAGCAGCAGAATCGTGCCTAGCAACAGACTTAGCAACAGAGGAGAGAGCCGTATGAACCACACTGACTGGACGAGCCCATTACACATGCAGGGTTTCTGCAGATTTCATCTGCATTATGGAAATGTATTTAATGATATTCCTCAATTTTAGCATGGACATAGCATTCGTTGGAGCAATGTTAGCATTTGCTCCATGCTAATGGAAACTTGTACTGTGAAGTAGCCTACTGTATGAACAGTGCTTGGTGCTGAAAACTGAACTCCATTAATTAGCTTAGTAGTCATACTCTAGCACATATGTTTGTTCATATTATCTCTTTATACAGCAAGATATTCACTGTAGCTTAAATAAAAATTAATATCGATTAATATGTTTTCTTGAGGCTACAACAACAGAGCCGCTCCTAGGATCTGGGTCTGAATCTTTGTGTTTACAATCTCAAGTTTTACTGTCTAAGCAGTTAGGACCCATTGTTATCATTCTCTGTGAACTATGAAATGATGCAATCCAGTGTTTAATCACCAGTATCATCACTGATATTTAACATTCGATAATATAAACAATACTATATTATATATAAGCAATATTATACAATCCTATTGACAATATAGGGGAAGGGCCTGGTTGTGCGGTACATACATACTGTATGACTGAGCAGCGCATTTTTTAAACAAATATAATACAGTGGTGTTTTCCTTGTCCTTCTCTGGTGACTGAACCCTTTAATGACAGGTACCTATCACATCTATATTGGGTTTGTATGTGGGTATGAGGTGTATGAGCTGCATCACATGAGGTTCCCCAGTGGCTGATTCTATGACAGTAGTGCCTGCCCCTGAATCTTTTGTGATCTGTCTTTCTCTGGTACCTGCAGTATTGCCTTGATTAGGTTCTTGGCCATACTGCATGTTCTTTCTGCATCTGTCTATTGTTGATTTGGCATGACTTGAGGTAGTACACTTGTCAGAAGCACCTTGTGGCTGTATTAGGTCACCAAGCAGGTTTGCCACAGGAGAGGCAATTAGTCTGACTGTCCAGTGAACAAAGTGCTGCGACCCCACACTGAAAATAATTTTCAGTTTGTGACACCTATATGTTTAGGTTTTCATCATTTGTACCATATGCAATGATTCTTTGGCTTTGTTTCATGATGCCACCCACAGAAATGTGTGATTGTTAAAGTTTTTCATGAGGACCGCAAGTACCTCAATCTCAAATTCAGTGAAGTTTATCAGTTATATAACTACAGTTATATAACTCCACTCGAACAGTCTCATAAGCTAGTCTACTCAACACAGGCATTATTTATTGAAGACTGAGGACCCCCATATGGAATGCGGTAATCAGAAAGTGGAGTGTTGTACCTGTGTACCTGCATTGGTACACACAGGTACAAAGTGGAGTGTCGCACCTGTATGTACCAATGCAGTTGAGAAGCAGCATTGAAATGTGAAAATGTGCCCCTGTCTGTACAGTAAAAACAAAACTTATGGAAGCATTTTTCAGTTCTTAAAAAAGGTAGAGTGCTGATTAAGGCCTAATTATTTATTTATGACTAATCTATAATTCATCTCAGCTCTGAGTGCTCAAGGGCCATGCATGCCGGTCCCATTCATTATTAAAAACTTCTGATTTTGTTTCAGTATATTTGTGCACTTTGTTGGGTTTAAAACCTGTTATTGCTGAATCATGACATATCATGACTTATAATTGAACAATAATAATAATAATAATAATAATAATAATAATAATAATAATAATAGAACAAGTTAGGACCTGGCTAAAATGAATTTAAAACAGTGTATACTAAAACTGAATTCTTAATACATAACAACTCTATTGTAATTATCTTTACTGTAAAAGCTTGTGGCCTAAAAATAATAATAATAATAAACCACATTACGAGGTTTTCAATATCCGTACAGTCTTTTTCAATAAATTGTAGCAGTAAATATGCATAGTGTATTACATAAATATACAATATATTATGTTATACAGAATGTTGTTGCTGCTGTTGTACTTTGTGTTGTTTTGTTTACTTGTGTAGTGTTTATTTAACAATCCGTGTTTACAGGGGCTTAAATGAAGAAATTCACATCCACATAATGTCAACCTGAGCATAATAACATATTCCATAGAAATAGCTTCTAATTCTACCCTGCATGTTTTCACGCAAAAACAAAACGGCTCATACGTAATATTACCATGCACATAACATTACCATGGACATTTCATTTACTATAGACGAACCATAAACCGATATTCTGTAAATTAGCCTACGTTAAAAACATATTTAGAAGACTTGTCACAATTCCATCAGGCGTAAACAGGAGAGCCCATGATTGGTTAGCAAGTAGAACATGATACAGGTCAAAATTGCCAATGTAAAAATGTCCCATTTTAGAAACTGTCATGACCTCAAATCCGAGCATTTATGCCATACCAGGATGGTTATTGACATCGATAATGTGCTGCTACTAAGAATAAGACTGATAGGCGCGTCAATTTACCCAGCGTGTCAGCCAGCCCCACCTTAACTTCACAATTTGTAAACAACATACAGTGCACGCCACAACAACAACAACAATGTCATTCGATTTTTAGCCTACTCTTCTGCGCGAATCAGGGTTAACATACGCAGTCTGTTGCCCATGTAGTGATACATTGCTAGGCAGCATTTACAGCCAATTTCGTGCGTAGTGTTCAAGCATGCACACAAAAAATGTACTAAAAGGGTTATTATTCGAATGGCTTGTCTGCATGTTTCCATTACTTGTTATTTTTATCTTATTAAATTTATTTGAGCCATGTCTGAATATTGTTTAAATATACGTACCTGCCGGATTATTGAATGGATGGATAGCTTTGCTTTTCCCCTAGGCAATCGAAAGGCGGCACAGCTGTCGGTCCTATCCACTTTTAAAACAACAATTAATAACCCGAGCAGTGCAGGCGTGATGATTGTCTAAGCCTGGGCAGTCTATACTAGCGTTTCCAGAGATTCTCAAAGGCTCCCCTTCGGATTTCGATGCACTGTAATGAAAATGTCGATGTGCGATTGGACGAGGTGGCAGCTGCTAAAAGCGCTCGAATGACGAGCTATAGGACGTAGATAAATGTGACTATGGTATGTTATGTAACGTCTTTAACTATTTCCCTTTCCTCCATCAACACTGTCGATTCATCAGGTAGCATATGTGCTGCTTTCGTTGACGTATGACGTTACTGATTGCAGTCGTCGTCGTTGTTGTTGTTGTTGTTGTTGTTGCCATAAACCAAGTTTTCCTATTGATCTTTTATATTTCGCAAAATGTAAATTCTCCTGGAGTCGAGACTGTCACTCGCATGCTGTCGACTACATAAGGAGGCGTTGGCTATCCTTGGTCCTGAAGTCAGCGACCTGACGTTAGTCAGGGACTAGGTTAACATGCAACGAGATCCAAATACCATCTTAAACAGCAATTGTTGTTTCTAAAAACATGTTAGATGTGAAATACATACTGTGACCACTTTATTATTTACACCAGCTGGTTAATGCAAATATTTATGAATCCATGGATCCATCCTGCCTTGAGTCAACGGTTGAGGCTGGTGGTGGTGGTGTAATGGTGTGTGTAATGTTATCCTGGCACGCATTAGGCCCTTTAATACACAATTGGCATTGTTTAAGTGCCACCGCCTATCTGAGAATTGTTGTTGACCATGTGCATGCTTTATGGCCACAGTCTACCCATCTTATGATGGGTACTTCCAGCAGGATGTGCCCTCTCACAAAGCACACGCCATCTCAAGCTGGTTCCACAAACATGACAATGAGTTCAGTGTACTCCAGTGGCCAGATCTCAATCTAAAATTCTGTCCTTTAGGCAATATGCTCCATCCATCCATCCATCCATCCATCCATTATCTTAACCCACTTATTCTGAACAGGGTCGCATACATTGAAAGGTAGGAATACCACCTGGACAGGTCACCAGTCCATCGCAGGGCACACACACCATTGACTCACACACTCATACCCACGGGCAATGTTACACTCAGCCTATTTGCTAATTCATTCAGTTATTTATCACAAATACAGATATGCTCTGGTTGACTGTTGTTTATATTCCGCATGTGGAAGAAAATGATGTAAGTTAATGAAGTAATGGCATGCGTTTCTGTTGCCTTGCTGACCGAGAGTTAAGGACAAGGTGATCCATCCGCCCTCTAGTGGTATAAATATAATCAAATGTTCTGTGCATGGCCTTGTTTTAAATTTTAAAAGTGATCGCCTAGGTTTTTGGCCATGTTTAGCAAATAGGAGGTCCAGTGGTAAATAATAGAAAAATTAACCAACCTTTGAGCCCCCTATCTGAATATACACCCAGTGAGAACTTTATTAGGCATTTACTAGACTTATTTTTTAGAATTATGAAGTCTTCTGCTGCTATCCACTTAGAGGTTTGATGTGTGATCTTCTGCATACCATTCTGCATACCATTGTCAAATTCAAAACATTGGTGCTAGCCTTCCAAGCAGTTAAAGGGTCTTCCCCAGCTTATCTGCAAAAAATCATCAGACCCTACACCCCTGCCAGACCTCTTCGTTCAGCCTCCACAGGCCGCTTGGCACCTCCCCCTCTCAGAACCTCCACCTCACGCTCACGACTACTGTCTGTTCTGGCTCCACGGTGGTGGAACGAACTCCCCGTTGAGGTCAGAACTATAGAATCCCTCCCCACCTTCAAGCGCAAGCTGAAGACACACCTCTTCAAACAGCACCTCTCCCCATCCCTCCCTACCTCCCTGTGAACCTTAATTGTTGTCTCTGTGACTTGTGTATCAGTATTTTAGTTGGCTAGGTAAGCAGTGTTCGGATAGTTAACTTTGGTGACTTTTGCTCTTTGTTTGTTTGTTCAAAAAAAAAAAAAAAAAAAAAAAAAAATTGCCCTTGTCCTTATCTTTGTTGTACAGGTAGCAGTTGAAATTGTACTTACCTCTAGGGTCTTTCAGCGAACTTATCCCTGGTTATGGGTATGCACTTTGTTGTACGTCGCTCTGGATAAGAGCGTCTGCCAAATGCCAATAATGTAATGTAATGTAATGTTGTAATGCATGGTTATTTGCATTACTATGACCTTCCTGTCAGCTTCAACCAGTCTGGCCATTCTCCTCTGCCCTCATTAACGATGCATTTCTGCATGCAGAACTGCTACTCACTGGATATTTTTAGTTTTTTTGCATCATTCTCTGCAAACTAGGGACTGTTGTGCGTTAAAATCCCAGGAGATCAGCCGTTTCTGAGACACTCAAACTCAAACCACCCTGTCTGGCACCAACAATCATTCCACAGTCAAAGTCACTTAGATCTAATTTCTTCCCCATTCTGATATTTGGTCTGAAAAACGGCTGAACCTCTTAGCCGTGTGTGCATTCCTTAATGTATTTTGTTGCTACCACATGATTGGCTGAATAAATATTTGAATTAACAAGTAATTTTCCCATTTAAAATATGTATCATTGGTTTATTTATGCACCGTATGCCTTTGAGTAGCCTATGGCACACTATGGCAGCAGCCAGATCAGTAGGCCAACAGTCAGGATATCCAACAATGTATTCTCAATCATTTCTGCTTCTTTTGTCTGTGAATGTGAAAAATAGACATTACACATCAACAGACCATGCGCTAATATTGGAAGAAATGCATTCCTAAGTTTTGCGCATTTGTTATGAAAGTTAAAACATTTGTGTAGCCTACATGTAATTGTCAGGAGATGAATACTCCAAAATATAACGTCAAATAGGACGTAACCTGAACTTGACGATGTTCTATATACTATCCACATTATATGTATTTCTGTGATTATCTCTGGTGGGTGCTTTCCATCTTCCATCAAGAGTGATCTGGTTTTTGCAGTAGTCAGGGAATCATTTATTATTTTCCTTATTTGACTTTGTTTATTTGATTCCCTCTGGATTAGGTTACGTCACTGTTTGTCACTTGGTAGGGTATTTTGATTTATTTGTTTATTGACGAAAGGGATGTTTCACTCTGCAGCAAAAAGTCACCTGGCTAACCTCACCTCACTCCTGTACTTTTAAACCTCAGTTAGTTTGTTTAGTGCCACAACCTTAATTGATTTTAAAAAAATCTATATCATGGAATGACTTAGCCAACAAATATTACATTATAACTCCCTAAGAATAGTGGCTTTCTGTGCATCTCTTGCAAAGTGTTGGTATGTTATGTTACTAAAGCAAACAAAACTTCATCATTATTAGGGGGGAGTGGGGCGTATTGTCATACTTTTCATTTTCTTACATTTCTTGGGTGCAATAAATCACAACGTCATATAAAATGAAATAATCTTTCACATTGGTGCTAATCTCGCAAGTATGCGCTCAAAACTTTAAACACCAGACTTAAAACGGTAAGCACTTGTAACACAGTCATATGTTCAAAACCTTGTATTGTGCATGCATATTTTTGAATAAATCTTGCACTTCAGAATCATTGGTTTCAAATAGCTCATTAATCATGAAATGCTATAGGAACATTAGTTTAGATCACTCACACATAAGATACCAATAGCTTCACCATCAAGTCCTTTTTACAATACTTTACAGTTTTTTACAATCACTTTGACACAAATTTAACAACCTTGAGGTGATTTTTCAAAACTGTAGACACAGAACTAAAAACATAATCAAAATCAATAATTTTTCAAAACTCTAAACACTTTTTTCAATTGCTCGGATACAATATACATAAACCAAAAATCATTTGTTCGCTGAAACAAATCACTTGAAATGAAATACACACATTACTTTTGAAAAGTTACAGTTATTTTGTTCATTACAATGCATCTAACTACCAATGTATCCAACTACTCAAAATTAAAAACTACCGAACCACTGCAAACATGTCTCAAAGGAAAAGCACCAGTACTAGAATTTTTTGTGTCAATCATAGAACAATGATCTGAAAAACACTAACAACCATTCCAAATTACAGTAGATGCATTATTTTCTGTCAGTGATTTTCAGATTGGACTGTAAAAATGTATAGTTTTTGGTGGTTCAGCCTGATTTTTTGGAAAAGCAATGACATTTCCTTTCAGTTTGGTCCACATAAAGTGCTCTTGTGCTAACTGTGAAAAGTTCTAAAAAAGTAAACTGTATCAAAAAATGCTTGTTTGCAATTGTAAAAAAAAACTGTGAAACAAACCCACGGTATGTTGTAATTATATTTTGTATTCAGATTTTGTTCAATGACACCACTCTCTTCTTTTACTGTTTCCACTATTTGCTTTATTTAGAACCACAAAAAGGACCATATTGAAACATGTATCAAGTACTTTTTCCTGCTATAGTAAAGTATTGTAACAACAACTAAACAGTGAAGCTATAGGTATCTTTTGTGCAGGTGATCTAAACAAATGTTCCTATAGTATTTCATGAAAAATTAGGTATCTCCAAAACAGCAACAGCAATCACACTTCTGGCACATATAAATTGCCTGGCCTTGGGTATAATCATCAATTTGATAGTCAGACTTAACTAAAAGCCTGTGGTACATATAGTCCTGAACTATATGTACAGTATATACTGTAATAATAATTTAACATACATAACATAACACAATATAACACTAGTACTGTGGCAAGAAACCTAGTTTCTGATTATACAATATCCCAATGTTTTTTGAAGTTCTGTGTGTCAATTTATAGTGGGGAAAAGCTGTCACAAGTGACAACTTGCCCCAAACTAACATGTGTGCTAATTAGGGCTATATCTCAAGGTCAGCCTGTCATAAGACTGCAGCTAAATTATCAAAAGACACTTTATACTCTCCTCTACTCAGTTCAAAAATATCATTTTTAACATTCGTACCTAAAAAAGTTTTATTCCATGAAATGAGGTGCCATTTTTTTACTTTTTGCGGTGAAAATTATCCTCACCTCAGATTAGTGTGATTGTGACCACATGTTTGAGGTAGTGCCTCTTGTTTTGGAGAAATGATCAGTGTGACAACTTATCCATGTGATGTGAACTTACCCTGCTCTCCCCTACTATTTAGATACTAGCTGTGATGATTGAGACTGAACAGTACCAAGATAGATCACAACATCATAGCACCTGTGAGAGACTGCTGAATGTTTCCCAGTCATTTCCTGTTACAGACAATGTTTGACCTTATCGCCCAGGAAGGCTTAGTCTTTGTTTTATCCTGTAAACACAACAATTGGTTAATAAGTGATCCGTATAGGCCTATCCTGTTTTAACAACGTATCTGTGCCTGAAGGTGTTTAGTCTAGACTTCTGTAGGGCACAAGGGCTATAATTAAACTCAATGTTTTTTCCAATAACCTTCGGAGGAGAATAAACCCTAAACTAAATCAATGCGCGATTATGACCGCAAGCAAATGTCGACGTGTTTTGCATGATATTTATTGTTTATTATCACTTACATTTTTTTCTCAACGGTGATTTCGTTACACACTGCCATACTTAATAATTAATGACATCTTTCATTTGTATGTTATTGTTGTAAAAGAAAGGGGGAAATGTGAAATCCGTTACCTTTTGTGGTGAATCCGCTGGAGGGCAGTAGACGCCATTAAAATAAAATTATTTTTTGCAGCGCAGTAGGCCTTCCACCGCAAACTTAACATAATAGGTTTTTATTTTTTATGTTTATGACAGATCGTTTTTTTTTTGTTTTGTTTTTTTTTTGCCTACAATCTGTTTATTATAAGAATTAGCTTCAGTATATTTTCATAGGTTTTATAAACAATAACAATGTCATTACTGTGGATGTCTTAACGAGATACAGTATATCTGAGGTCTCTTATTAATTGAGGTCTTATATATAGGGAAATAAATATGCTAAATGCAGCTTATTTTATTATTATTTTTGTCATAAAAATGTATATGGCAGGTTTGAGTTTTAATTCATGCAGTAGCCTAAATAGACTAGAAAGAACTGAACAGAACGCAAATTTACAAAGATCAACACTATGGGACATAAAAACGTAGATACATACATACATACATACATACATACATACATACATACATACATACATACATACATACATGCATACATACAGGTGTGGCTGTTTACGCACTGCAGAGGGTAAATATTATGTGGACACTACACAGTAAAGTGTTCAGAGTTAAATCAGCTCTCACATTTGACTCTGGTGATCAAAAAATGTCTGTAAGAGTTGATTTAACTGAACATTTTACTGTGTATTAAACGGAAAGGAAAGGTCACAAAAATAGGACGAGGGACTCCGCAGAATAAAGTTATTTTATCAAGTAAACAAATAATTTGCAGCTCATGTTACATCCAGATACTTGAAGTAAAAGGCATCGAGGCCTCTGGGATGCCATGGGCCTTTGAGCTGACATACCTATACTGTATGGGTTGTTGAGCACACCAGAGACATGATGCATGTGAAGATTTTTAGGGAGCTTTACTCTACGTCATTTTTATTTTTTAGTTGTCTCAAGAAATGAAACTATGTCGCATACAATTACCGGGTTTACTGGCAGCAATTACAATTAGTCACGTCAATACAATAACTGGTCATGCAATTTATCCGTACACTCATTCCTTAATTTAGAATTCGTAGCAGTACCAAACCGGCAGTTATTAACTAGTCTTGGTGAATATTCCTATAGTTTTTTATAATTAGTCATCGCTATTATTCACTTTCTGCGGAAAAATAATCAGTTTATTGCATGCAAGGCATCCTTTGGTGGTCCTTTCGTCGCGGCCAGAGAGACACTGCCCGATGTCCGTTTTCGGAAGTGGACAGAAAGAGTGGAGAAAACTTCTCCAATAAATAGGTCCTACATGAGCGTATGTTGGTGGGCGTGTCTCTCTGTTGATGCAGCAGCCGCTGCTCTCCGCATTAGTGGAGAGCGCACTTTTCTAGTGGACGGAAAGTCTAGCTCTGGCCACTGTCTTTCTTCGAGCGATTATACCGGCTTCACCGTGGAACTTAAAATTATTTTGGGACACTACTACTATGGATGTCTTTCGGGCAGTAGCCTTCTACCTGCTATTTCTCTTTCTGTTGGATTTACCGTGTTTCCAGACAGCTGCTATTTTCCCCCCCTCTGTCTCCAGGAGGAATAAGGGAACCAGGATTCTACATGATGGACAGAAGCCCCCAAAATTCCTTAAAGAAATCTTCGCATCCTCCTCGAGCCAAAGCTATCATCAGGATGAGTTTAAAGACGCCATTGTACCACACGATTATATGCTGTCCATTTACAGGACGTACTCTGCCGCTGAAAAATTGGGACTAAACGCAAGTTTGTTCCTGTCGTCAAAGTCTGCGAACACCATAACAAGTTTTGTAGACAGAGGAGAAGGTTGGTAAAAAACAATGATAATTTGTTGGCTATGAATATTGTGAGCTATGATTTTAAGTTGCACTGAAATCGACCTTGATATAGCCTAATTGTAAGTTGCACTGAAATACCCCAGCAGCAGTGCAGGGGTACCGGAACGTGTATTATTCTTTCATACCGAATGGGGTTTCAAAAGGACGTTGGAAAGTTGGTTGAATCTTGGGCAGTCGGTAGACTTTGTTGAACATTGACACAATTATCATTGTGTTTAATAAGTAGCCTATTCTGTTGTAGTAATGGGAATAAAGTTAATTTAGAATCTTAGAAATCAACTTAGAAATGTTATTAGGCCTAAATCACATGTTCATTAGCCATTTGCCCCCTAATATATGATCCAGTTTTATCCAGTTTCCAGCCTGACATGCTGCACTGGGGCATTTTCTGTCGTGTGAACGACACATTATTATTATTATTATTATTATTATTATTATTATTATTATTAGTAGTAGTAGTAGTAGTAGTAGTAGTAGTAGTATTATTATTATTAGTATTGATAGGATATATCACATAGGCTACTGATTCTTTTGAACTCTAGGGACACATTTGAAGACAGTACGGATTTGCGACGCATACAGAGTTATATTAGCCTGTACTTGCATTGACCTGGAAGTAGCCTGACAATTAAACACTAATTGAAACGCTTTCCAGATGAAGACAGTAAATCATTTTCTCTCTCCCCTCGCGTGCAAGCAATCGAACCTGCTCCCATCAACCTGACCATCTCAGTTTATCAAGGTGCGACAGGCATTGGTCTTCCCAGCTGTGTTCATTGACAGTCGAAATGCGGAGAACAATTAGGCTAAGCCACTTAGGTATATTTCAACTGTTGAAATCCATATGCATGTCTATTTTAGGCGCTACTCTGGTCTTTAAACAGTTTATGAAAAGTGTAGGCAAAATGAATGATGAAAAGCTTACATATAACACGGGGCAGTGACGTAGCCAATTATATACCGTGTGTTATTAAATTTAACGATTGTATTTCTATAAAATAGGAAATATGCCAACTTCATTAAGTCGCTAAAGCATTCCAATGTAGAAAGAGAGAGAAATAATCCGATACAAATATGTCACATTCTACATTCCGAACACTAGATTTCATTAGGCTGCAATATATATATTTTTGGTTGGCGGGGGTGTCATTCTGGATAGTATGGTGGTTGTGGTTACCTAGCAGTTTTACTCAATGGTTTGATGGAATAAAGCAGACTGACAAAGAAAGACAAATACAAGAAGACACAAAGACAAGAAGGAGGACATGTAGGCTGAGTTTATCTTGGGTAGGGGAGTAAACGCTATCAGTTAACTTCACTGGCATTCTTTCATGTCAGTAAATACAGCTTAGACTTTAAGGAATGAATTCTGAACGGGTATGATTAAAAAAGCCTCACTTTCTCTTCTGATTTTGATTTGATGTGTCACTGGCTATGACCTCTTGCTGGACCTTCTGAGGGTTACTTAGCATCGAACCGCTGATTGGAGTATTTGAACTCAGTGATCTAATTGAGTGTTCATGTCATAACATATCAAACACTGTCTATTCTCCCATAATGAACTAGCTCAGCCAATGGCACATCACCAAAATAAAAATTAAAAAGAACTTCCGTTCCTATGAAGTGGTTACTATCCACCTCCCTGCATGACCGCCACATTAATTGTGGAAAATACTTTTTTTCCGTTCCGTTTGCTCAATACCTTTTCTGTCAATTTTCGTCCTGTGTTAAAAGTCCATTTCTGTAGGCGTTTTGAACTCCTGATAACTCCTCATTAAAGTGAAATAAATAAATGGGCGACAGTTTTTCAATAAGCAGCTTTCCAAAAACAGTTGTCGTTGGTGGAGATAGCTTTTATTTATACTTACGCGCTTTTAAAACAGACCCATTCACTATATAGATGTTATCAAGCTGTTTCCATCCAATACATCTTTCGGAAAAATAAACACTTTTCCCCGTAGTGAAAGAGGAAATTCTCGATGCAAAATAGATCAGAAAACTTCATAGATTTAGGTTCGTTACGGTCGCAAGATCAGACAAGAACTGGCTGAATGTATGAAAATTACTTTTGGCACTTGAAGTAACTCATTAAAACGCAGATGGTGCTTGCTGGCCTCGGGAGCCTCAGTACAACTCCCTTTCTCACCCCCCTCCTCCCTCTCTCTCTCTCTCTCTCTCTCTCTCTCTCTCTCTCTCTCTCTCTCTCACCTCTCTCACTCACACCGCCCCCCCCTATCTAACGCACAGGCATACATTTTAGGGACAGACATTTAGTTTTTGACTAAATGCAACTGTGATGATGATAATAGGATAAATGTTTAAACTCTTGATTTATTTAAAAACTGCAGATATATTATTTTAAACACTGCAGCTAAACAAAGGTTTCCTTTATAATAGGCTATACATAACCCAAGATATTATACAATATATGGTATTCATTCGGCATAATGTGTAAGAGCATATTTCATCAGGGAATCTCTGGCCAACGAGAGATGAAATATGAGCAAGAAAGTATTCTAATGGGTAAGGAGGGAATTCCTAACTGTTAATTATTTGGTGACCTTGTATTCGATTTGTTTGAGCTCTTATAAACCTCTAACGCAGACCAGACGCGCAAAGCAACTGAAACAAACACACGGATTCAATTTACTTTTATTATTAAACTCCGTCCGGTTCATGTGTAGAAGAAAAAAAAAAACATGCAAACATTTTTTTACATAATTGGCTAAATTAATTTACTCGCAGTGTAGTCTGAACCATATTAATACACCATGCCATTCGTGTTAAAACGTATTTAATGGCATTCGCATTTAAAATCTATATTCATACAGAAAAAATGCAGCGAAATACGATGCAGTAAACTAATTTAATTGAGAATTATTAACCGAACCAATTTGTTATTTTAGCCTATTTGTCTTAAACTTAATTTCAATCATTTGTTTGAAACACGTGGGAAAACGAAATTAGGCCTACTCGAAACTCCTGAGATGCTGTGTGGATGCTTAAACAGTTTAAATATATGTTTAAAACTATTATGGATGGATTTAGTATGGATATTGTAGCTACCTATGCATACGCAGAATTCTAAATTAATGTTTGTGCATAGCCTATTAGCTGTATTTTGCCGTAGTGTTGCCAGGTCCGTTATACAGTTTATTTGTCTTTTTGGATAATTTCCTTTTTCAAAAACCAGGCTTAACGGGAAGAGTTGTCGGAGTGGTATAATGTCGGACAGTAAAGCGAAACAGTACGTGACTAGTGTTTACTCCAGCACACGGTCACTTAAATGTTTTGCTTAAAATCTAAGTTCAGAGTCATTGAAGGGAAATAACGGCTGTAGGTGAAATGCCGTTCAGAACGATCACTGAGGCCTTGTATTTTGTGGACAGAATGGAAGGAAGAAACATTTTTGTAGTTAAATTATGCATGTGTGAAGGTATTATTATAATTATTACACGAGAAGTGACTGGATTAACAGGCATATCGATAAGCAGAACTTTAATACATTTTTTGGGATTTGCAGTGGATGGGAATTTGGTGAATTGATCATACTGTATGCTGTCGAGAAATTTATCACATGTCATTGAAGTGTATCAGAAAGCTATTTGCCACGTTCATTGCCCTGTGTACCGTTAGCTCTATCAATGGACTGAAAACGCGCAGTAGCTATCTGCTATAACTATAGTTTGCATTCGATTCAGTTGCTTGGCAGGACTTTATGTTGCCAAGTTTTGTGCCTTTCAGAATCTCACCTCAACTCCCTCAATTAAAAAACCAAAGGGAACTGGATATAATTTAATCTCTAAGGTATGGTTTTCACGAGATAAAATTGTAGGCTATGTCTCGAGGTATATTGTTGTAAATAATATGGGAAGTCCCAGCTTACACATTACAGTATACTTTCTATTGGGATGGATAGCAAAACTATTAATTGTCTAAACTTTGTTATATTGGCCTATGTATTATATTTATTTAAGTGTTTTATAACAATCTAAACTTAATTCACAATTATGAGTGTACGTTGTAATTCTTATAGTTTGGAAGCTATTAAGGCCTAATTTCCTCTACGATTATTGGTTTATCCAATATAGCCCAGGGCTACATTGATAACCAACATATCTCACCTGTAGTTCTTAAATAATCTACTAAATTATCAAATTTTCTCATTATGTTGAACGGTTATTTAGAATATTTTATGTCGTTTTTATTTGGCACAGTGACCCTGTGACTTGTTTGCACCTGACATCGGCCTTGGTCCAATTATACAGGAACCATTTAGAAAGATGTGGTCAAATGTACAACACAGAACTAAGTGCCCATTCAGCCAATTACCTAAATATCCAGAATTCAGTGCTATAGCTCTACAAATAATAATAATAATAATAATAATAATAATAATAATAATAATAATAATAATAATTGTAGTAGTAGTAGTAGTAGTAGTAGTAGTAGTAGGAGGAGGAGGAAGAGGAAAAGGAGGAGGAGGAGGCTTAGGATGCCTCTGTGGTTATTGTTATATTTTAGATGACAGCAAAATTACAACGAACGAATCCCATCTATACAAAATCGAGGGATCTGCAGCTGCATATTTCAGGGAGATGTGACCTTTTTCCTATGATGCCGTTTATTTCGTTTAATAGCTTAATTTGCTATTGAACACGTGAGAACAGATATGACTGTTGCAATGTAATATTATTAGTATTATTATACAATCATTATACATAGTAAAATGTTGTGTTAAATCAACTGTTACAGAGCACATTGTGCCAATTGGACTCACGTGTACTCTGTTGGAGTTGAATTAACACTGGACATTTGTACTTAAAATTATAACAATAAAACAATTAAAATCATAATAATTATTATTATTATCATTATCATTATCATTATTATTATTATTATTATTATTATTATTATTATTATTATTATCTGATATGAATACTTGCAAATCTGAGTTTTCCTCATTGTTATCTCTGAGTGGTCACTGAAAACAAGAGTAAGACAAACAAAACGAACTGTGCTGTCAGAGCGTGACCCCCACTCCCACCCCCTTCTGAACACTGTACACCCTAAGTGAATCTGACTGCAATTATTTCTTTTATCTTGCAGACGATCTCTTGCACTCTCCTTTGCGAAGACAAAAGTATCTGTTTGATGTCTCAACCCTTTCAGACAAAGAGGAGCTGGTGGGAGCTGAATTAAGGATATTTAGAAAAGTGCCCGGGGATTTCCAAGCGTCTCAGACAGGTCTCTATGGCATTCAATTACTCTCCTGTCGATCAGAGCGGCTACTGGATTCTAAATCTCTTGATCTCCAGGATTCTAGAAAACCAGGATGGGAGGTTTTGAATGTGTGGGAAATGTTTAAAAATCGCCATCATTCTGCATTGGGGAGCCAGCTTTGTGTTCAGCTCAGGGCTACCCATGGTAAATCAGAAACGGAAATGGACTTAAAACATCTTGGATTTGACAGAAACGACCGTCACCAGCAAGACAAGGCTATTTTGGTGGTGTTTACAAGGTCCAGGAAGAGGGAGAACTTATTTAATGAGATGAAAGAAAAGATAAAGTCTCGTGGCTTGCGAAAAACCGAGGATGAAGGCGGCCTTCTATTCAAAGCCAGACGCAGGCGGAGGACTGCATTAAACAACCGGCACGGGAAGAGACATGGTAAAAAATCTAAATCAAGATGCAGCAAAAAAGCCCTTCACGTTAATTTTAAAGAACTTGGTTGGGACAACTGGATCATTGCACCTTTGGATTATGAGGCCTATCACTGTGAGGGCGTGTGCGACTTTCCTCTGAGATCGCACTTAGAACCAACAAACCACGCTATCATTCAAACGCTCATGAATTCAATGGATCCCAATAGCACGCCTCCAAGCTGTTGCGTTCCTACGAAACTTAGTCCTGTTAGCATTCTTTATATTGACTCGGGCAATAACGTTGTGTATAAACAGTACGAGGACATGGTTGTGGAACAGTGCGGATGCAGGTAGCGTTTTTCTCTGAAATTATTAGGATCTATGTATGATTCCATCATGCAAAACAAAAGCTATGGGCCGGTCCAGTGTGAAGAAGCCGTGTCAGTTCGTGTTTGAAGGCAGGGCTATTGCGTTTTGCCACACCACGTGTGCCTCATTAATATTCAAAAGGGATCTCTACATAGAATGCATTATTTGCAATATATGCAAACATATTTATTCTGTCAATTTAAGCTCGTTTAACTCTCGCATAGCCGCAACATTATCGAATTATGTAGGCCTATGTATAATCACTTGTTTAAAGTAATTCAAGTTCAATCAGTCATCTCATGCCAGCAAGCAATTAATTTATTTTCAACAGAGATGGTCTCAGAAGAATATACGGTCTTGATAGGCTACGGTACGGTCCCATATATCACTAAACTTCTACTGGCAGGACACCACTTCCACTTACAATACCAGAATACAGGATCTGATGCGAAGAACACCATTAGTGCTTTTAATGTCTGGACAGTGGGGGATTTTGCCACTGTGAACAACAAAATCCGCCGTCAGGCACCTGTTGAAACGGAGGCCTTCTGAGTAAAGGAAGAAACAGACGTTCCAGTTCCTTCCGCGGCCATGCTCTAGGAGACCCGAATGAACAGGCGGACTGAAAGTTGCTAGTGTCCAATAAAGCTGATGTTGCCGCATCACTTGGTATTATCGACATACCTTTACTGTCCTTTTAAAAGGTGAATGTAACCGACCAAACATAAGACGAGACATGATTAGAAAGGAAGTTTTACAGCTTCCTATAATCGCCTTTCTGCACGCGCACACTGCTTTCCCCGCCCTATAAGTGCGAAAACCAAACCATAGCTGCGAAAGACTTTAAGTAGCTACAGGACTACTACAAGGAACTTAGATGAGCAGCATGGTTTTGGATGGTTTAAATTTTGTGTTGTGTTTGGACTTCTAAAACTATGCGAAGACACAGCGAAAAGGTCAGTGGGATCTCATTGTTGCATCATGAAAGCACACGGAAAAACCTGAAGCCTCAATGTTTTGTTGACCTTGGTACAACGTCTGCATCTTTACGTACGCACTTCTGTCCATATCCACATTGTAAGGTTGAAAGGTTTTCCGAGAGAACTCCACTGCTAGAGACACTACTGCGAGATATTTTAAATGCACATTAGCTTTGAATGCACTGCTGTTCATAATTTGAGCTGTAAATATGTGTATATTTAAACTTTGCAAGTGCAAAATGGAGAAATGACCAGCCACATTTCTTATTAATGTATATACCTTTATATGCACTCAAATCGTTATAATTTCTATTCTATTATTATTATTATTATTATTATTATTATTATTATTATTATTATTATTATTATTTTATTTGTGCTGTACAGTTAAATGATAATCATGTATTTCCTACGTTGAAAAGATTAATTTAAATGTATTCAATCTTCTGTACTGAGGGTGGAAACAAAATTATTAATGTCTACCTCATAGTTATATAGGCTCTAAGTTCTGAGGTGCATTCAAGTAGAGTGTAAAGTTCTTTTCAATTATATATTTTAACGGATAATATTCCGCACTATTACTGTACTAATAAAACGGAAAATGCGCCAGCATTCGTGTACTCTGATGGCTTGATCTCCACTCTTTCCATGAAGTAAGCTGCCTATCTGACAAGAGGACATGATTTTCCAAAAAATGGAAAAAAGACGTGTCTCAGTCAAACATTGATGCAAATCCACTCAAAGACCAATAAGAAAAACAAGACTCAATCATAATTCATAAAGGTTAATAAACAATAATATTTTGTATATCTGTTCATATTGTATAATTTTGTAGTGTCTTGCTCTGGTGATAAATCATAAAAGACGAGAGTGATTTGTCTTTTATCATTTAAATGTCTCAGTCTCTGCATCACACAAAACGAATCTTATTAATTCAAACGAAATCTGATTCGAATTAACCATACTGCCTTGACCGTTATCTATTCCAAATTATTTGGAAAGATAGCGTTGTTTTTTATTTATTATCTGGCTTTCGTTAGAAAGTGCGTGATAGGACATTGGCTAGTGTTTTATCATAAATGAACGACCGTGGTCTTCACTAAGACCTATACGAAAACGGCTCTTGTTAATGGCATATTGACAGTGTTAATAAAGATGCACTGCATGCATTCAGTTGTCGGACTTTACAATAATATTGTGCGTGCAATATTGATCTTTGCAGCAAATTTCTCACGTGTTTGTCGTGAAAAGCTATTGTTGTTTATGATGATTGTCTGGGAACAGATACAGGCATTTCATTGCAATATTTGAACATACTATGCCTATAAATATTTGTTTTTATCTGTTTGCATGATCATAACATACACAATATCCTCTCAAGACTTTTTTTCCAGACATTGCTTGGTGCTGCATCGTTCATTCTGAAGTCCTGTAAACTGCTCATGTGTGAACAAGCCATAATTTGGCTGTATGTAGAATAGCAGAATGTACACATATGGGGAACAGGCTAATGCAAGGGCAGAAAGGGTCCATTCAGCATGTGCATATAGACACGATCCACAGTACATTCTCAGTGACTTTTCTGGTGGCTGGTGACATTTACATAACACTAATGTTTCTCAATTTGAGATGAAAAGGCTTTAAAATGATTGTTTCCATGTAGGCTATCAGCCCTGGCCTGGTCATCATTATAGTTCTGCTTTGAAAGGTTATAGAATGTCTAGATTTTATTACAGTATCATGCTAATCCCCACATGTTACTTGAACAGTGGACAATATTTTTGTACAGTCCAGCAGCAGTACACATGATTGATACTATTCATTTTAACATGGTTGCATTGTCTCTTCAGTAATAGGGATGTTTTGCTACGGGGACCATCCAATCAAGCCATAGGGGCACTTTGTCTTTTACTGGAAAGAACAAATTTAAGAAACCGTCTTTCAGTATTCCTCTTCAAAAAATTCTCACAAAATATGCTTCATACATTTCAGTAACTGTAACATTTGAGATGATAAAATGTGTTTTTTTAAATCTGTCACTTATGTCAAGCAGTAAGATTCAATTCAATATTTGTTATCATTTTAGGTGGAATATAATTGTAGGCCTCTGTTTAATCTAAATGCAATGCACTGTGATTAAGTGTGAGTGATACATTTACAAAATTTTAATTTGCGCTCTTTTTTTGTTACTTTTCGTGTTTGCTGTATACACATGTAAACCATTTTTGAAATCCTGAATGGCGGCCTGTAGCTGTTTCCTCATTTTAATTTTAAAGTAACCTAAACATGTTATGTGTTCAATGCAACTTTTTGCTACCTGCAAAGCATTGTCAGTCAATCAGTCCAAATCCACTCAAAGAATTGTGTAAACAGCAAATTAATTCCAAATTTTCTTTGCAAGGAAATTTTGCTGTTAGATTACATCTGGCCTTATGAATCTGAAGTGACAAGGGGGGAGAATGGGACTCTTTAATATAAGGGGGATACGCCACAAATGGCAGTGCCTGTATATAATGGCCGTGATACTAATACGATGTGATGTGGATTCAGGAAGGTCTCACATTTATCTGATGAGAGTAATATGTTCATGGAAAGCTATGCACTTATGGTTGGATATCATGCCCGTGTAGGTACCTTGTTTATGCAAGGCCTGTATTGATTCTTCAACCAATAATCCACATTGCATGTCATTCTGGGGTCACCAGTACAGTGTATTCTGAACATGTTCACCAGGTCCTTGTTTTGCTTATGGTCATTCCTTTAAATTGCATTTGTGATAAAAAATTAAAGTTGGTCAGTTTTCCTAAGATTTCTGGCCCTGGCCTCTAACAACAGGTCTTGGGTTTTGTTGCATTATTATTGAGACACATTCATTCCTCTGCCATTTAATCCATCAACCCTGATCAGGTCCTCACCCCCCATATACACACACATGCACACACACACACACCATGTGCTGAGCTTTCATTATGGCACTCAAGCCAAACCAGGTCTTCCTCTTTATAGACCCGCTCTCACATTCTCGAGTGGGACAAACACAAAGGCAGAGAGGATCCTGCTCTTTGACCCCCACCACCCCTAACCCCCCCTCTATATCTATTGGTAAATTTATCAGCACTGATCTTTAACTGCTTTGTCTAGTTTTCACCCTGGTGAGTCTAGTGGTCACCTGGATGATAACCCCCAACATATTCCCTCTGTGTCTTTGTTATAATTTAGATTCTTTTTCCTTTTCACCTCGTGTGGTCATTTTCACCATAATGTTATCTTAGAACTGAGGGACCTCGTGTTGAACTTCACAAGAACATTTTATTTTTTAAATTTTATTCACTTACATTTAGCCACCATTTTGGCTGTGGTGAGAGACAGAGGCCTTCTAAGGAAATTTTGAGAATGTTTTATACAAATACTTCTGACACTTCACATCTGTAGGCCACATTTCCTGCTCAAAATGCCGTTTAGTCTTAAATGCTGATGCATGGAGTTTGTTGTACAGAGGATTTCAAATGTATTTCCAAGTACAGTGTGGGCAAGTATCTGATATCTAATGACAACACAACATGACTCTGGGAGGACTGAAATGGTCCTTTTCTTTTTTATGATTGTCGCCCTTATCAATTGTATGTGAACTTAAATAATTTGTTAGCAACTATCAAAAAGATGTGGGTTTAGCTGTAACAATAAAATAATATTTACCAGCATCAGAGAGCTTCTTTATAATTGTACATTTGACCCTGTACAACTTACATGATCAGTGATTTGTCTGAAGATGTTGAAAACAATTGCCTTGCCAGTTGACACTGACAGGATCTCCAACTTGAGGCTGGAGTGAAGAGCAGCACCAGTGAATAATTCATTCAAAATAATTTTTTTTACACATCACAGCTACACAGCGGGCTAACTGTTGCGTAGTGGTTACGGTACATGACTGGGTCCGCAAGGTCGGTGGTTCGATCCCCGGTGTAGCCGCAATATGATCTGCACAGCCGTTGGGCCCTTAACCCTGCATTGCTCCAGGGGAGGATTGTCTCCTGCTTAGTCTAATCAACTGTACGTCTGCCAAATGCCATTAATGTAATGTAGTATTGTGCATTGCAGTTTTTTCTCCTAATTTTCAGTGATGTTGGGTGCCACGTCTTGGACCCAGGTAGGCTCCTTACCCTTTCCTTGCAACTGACTGCAGCCTGACCCCCATGCAGGCCCATGCAAGGTGTTTTCCATCTTAAGAGTGGAAAGGCCTGCAGCCCCAGAGAGAATTCAGCAGCCTCAAGCACTCTATGTGGGCAAGAAGAAACAGACAACACAACTTCTCCTATTTTATGTAAACATATAGCACATATCCTTAGGTTTCTATTACAAACCAACACTCCAGGGCTGAAATATTTGACATTTTCCCCTTCTCGGGTGTGCACTTCCAGGAACGTGCACACAGCTAGACATTCGCCCTGTTTACTCTGATCATTTCTTTCAATCATGGTGAAGAAAACGAAGTGGGGGGGAAAGTTAGTTGGATGGGGGGTGGGGTCAGTGCGCACTTTATTAGGGACGGGTGGAGGTGGGCGTTTGGAGGGGCCGGGGGTGGCGTGTGGATGGGGGGGCAGCAGAAGGCAGGGGTGGGGACGGGGCAGGACAGAAGGGCAGTGGCACACACAGATGGGTGGACGGGGAGAGGAGAGGAGCAGCAGATGCCTGGACTGACCCTCATTGCCGGGCTGCTGCGAGCCACACACCGGTAGACAAAGGCAGGGGAGGATCCCCACGTTAAGTACACTTGCTGGTGCCATAAAGCCAGGGGTCAGACTGTCAGACTACTCTAACCCATCTTGTTTTTTTGCTGTTGTTTTCGATGACCGGGCGCCATGTCCAATACAGAAGAGAAGCTGTTGGACACTATAGGGTTGAAAGCGGAGATGAACAAGACCAGAGCTTGAACTTTTCTGTGTTGTTGCTGCGTTCCCCCTGGCTCTGCATACACTGTCACCAGGCAACATGAGAGGGTAAGCTATAAAAAGAGGTGGTTGCCCTTGGCAGCTGCTCAGTAAAACAGACAGGATGGAGAGGCAATAGCATAACAAAAGGTAGGGATGTTCTCTCTAATGGGGCATCTGCTGGCCTCTCTTTCTCTGGCCTTGCGGAAGCTTTCAGGCCACCACTGGTTGCTTCCCGGCTGTTCCCGCCCTCCCATTGGCCAGGCCAAGACACCACATTCTCTCTTTTCCTAGATAATTGCATTATAGGGCCCCTTGGGTTGTTCTCAGAAAAAAAGGGCAATACTTCACCTGACAGTTACAGCTTGAAATCTAATGGGAGTTTAAGGTTAATTTTTTAATTCTGAGGATTGGGAAAAAGGATTGAAAAGGCTGAAATTCAGGCATAGTGTTTGGTTCAATGTGCATATTTGGTGAGGCTCGGTTTGGTATCAAACACATTGTTTGTAAATAGCATTTTTTGAAAGAGAAAGATTGTGTCATCGAATTTCTCTTGGATTTTAAGTTATCTGGGCAATGTTCTTGTTCCCTCAAAGCTATAATAATGGTTTTGTGTGTTTATATGCATGTACATCTGTGTATATTTTTGCCTGTCCTTGTATGTGTATGTGTGTTCCTGTATGTGTCTGTACATGTTCAAGTGTGTGCGTGTGTGTGCATTTGTGCATATGTGTGCACATTCTTAATTGCCAAATTTCTTGGTAGCTTTGACAATGCAGATGTTGGAGGGCAAGGCCAGGACCTGACCCCTTTACTAATTTACATCTGTGATGACAAGCGAGGGGGGAAAGCTTTGTGCTGCTTTGTACAACCCCCAAGGAATTAATTAAGCATTTTACATCTCTTTTTGATTAAAAAATAATTGCACAGCATTTCAAAGGTGCAGGCATGTTGTCAACATAACAATAAACAATGCACTGCCACCAAAATGATGCATCGCATCAAAAACTGATTTCCATTGTAAATATGTGAAAGTATACACTCAGTGTCCACTTTATTAGGTAGAGCTGTACACCAGCTTGTTCATGCAAATATTTAATCTGCCAATCATGTGGCAGCATCTAAATGCATAAAGGCATGCAGACATGTTCAGGAGGTTTTCAGACCAAATTTCAGAATGGGGAAGAAATGTAATCTAAGTACCTTTGACTGTGGAATGATTGTTGGTGCCAGACAGGGTGGTTTGAGTATCTCACAATCTGCCGATCTCCTTGGATTTTCATGAACAACAGTCTCTAGAGTTTGCAGAGAATAGTGTAAAAAACTAAAAATATCCAGTTAGCAGCAGTCCAGCAGACAGAAATGCGTTGTTAATGGAAGAGGTCAGAGGAGAAGGGCCCGACTGGTCAAAGCTGATAGGAAAGTGACAGTAACACAAATAACCACACATTACAACTGTGGTGTGCAGAAGAGCAGAAGTAGATACTGCAGCAGAAGACCTAATAAGTCTAATACATACCTAATAAAGTGCTCAATGAGTGTATATAGGGTTGACCAAAAAAAATGGTATAGTATATTATTATATAAGTATATTGTATGCAAATATTTCCCCTCTATAGCACTGGGCTTCAGAAGGACACAATGTAATTGTTCCCCATGGTACATTAATCATAAGATGCTACGGATTATTTGTCTTTTATTTCAGCCATACTATGGGTAACCTCAATTACGCTTATTACAAGGTGTGGGAGATGTAACCAGGGACTTCAGGGCAGTCAGATATTAATAATGTAATATCAGATCGGGTGAGCCATCTATTATCCAAGGCAAACTTGCGTTAGAAAAAAGGAAAAGAACAGCAGATCATATTTCACATTTGAAAAGCCACTGAATGCCACATGGGAAAACTGTGATTCTGGTGAGGAATCCAGGTGTACCAACATCGATTACCTCAGCCGGTCATGTTCTGGAGTTGGCAAACAATGGGAACAGAGTGCCAAGCTTGTCCAGCAACCTCACAGTAAAGACCCCATTGAGGCAGACCACCAGGTGTTTTGTGATGGGAGCTATTCTTGTCCTCTTGATGTGAGAGTTAATATTGAGTGTGATTTAGGCATTCTTTTCATGCCCCCCAAAAATTCAGCAAGAAGGGCTTTGGCAGGTGCAAACCCCAGATATGACACCTCAGTCTCTGCCTGAGTGTCGGCCGGTAAGGTGTCTGTGAGAGGTTATGCCATGTACAGGCAATTTGGGGTGGGGGGTGTTTAAGAGTGCTCTAATTGCTTGTCTAAATTGACAAACCTGACCGACATAAATCAGTGGAAATGGACCTGCTCACAGCTTTACAGAGTAGTCTTTTTATTTGAGGATTTCATGCTTGGCGATGGCAGATTTGGCTATAGTTCATGGCATCAAAAATTTTCATGACTTTATGTCATACAGACTGAAGGTATGGCATACCAGAAATGCTTACTCCCACTAGTCAAGGTTTAATATATTACCAGTAAGAATTAACGCAAATAACTTGTGCAGTATTTATTTATCCCATACGTGCACAGCCTTAAGCGTGGTGCTGTGGCAAATATACCTAATATTATAGATTATGCTGTGTCCATACACATTCTCACGGTAACACATTTAATACACAATAAAAGGCCCAGCTGCGTTTGTGCATATTTGCTTCCATTGTCATTTGGCTCCTGTCAGTAACAGGATGAACTAATGTTTGACTACCTCTGTAAACATGGCTAGCTTGGCACACGCAGCACTCCTCAGGGACGCACTCCTTCTGGGGAAGCCCTTCAGTCCAAGGCCCTGGTCTGTGCAGAAGAGCAGGCCTGTCAGGATCATGCTCTACTGGCAGATCCAACAAGCTTCCAGCATACAGGGCAAGGTTAGACTGAAAAGCTCTAAAAACCTGAAATGGTACCTCTTTGGCCTAAATCTTTGATGGGTTGGAGCCTTTGTGCCAATTCCTGTGGTTTCTCGGGTGACTTTTTTGTGTGGTACACATGAGATGGATATCATTCAATACTGAGGGGGCTCAGTGGTGGCTTGTATTCCTGACAAAATATTGGTCCTAAATTTTAAATGAACCAAGGAATAGTTGGGTTGGGGTTGGGCCTTTTAAATGCCCTTTCAATGGCATTCCTTGATTCTTTCCTGCCACTCTCCCAACCCCCTGGAGCTCATGGTCCACTCAAATTGCCCCCAGCCCGGACCTAACCGCTGTAAGGTTGTGGACTGCGGCAGCCCTGCTCCACCCTGGCCCATCCTGGAGCTACAAATTCATCCCCCTACCCTCTGAACTCCAGACTCCACATCCCTCCATATGGACTTTCTAGTTTACATACTAGTTTCGTACATTAAGCTTATAGGCCGTGCCCCTATAGCCCGATTGCTCCCGAGATTTCTTCCCACCGGGAAGTTTTTTCTCACCACTATTTGAGGGTTTTTCTCCCCTAAGGGAGTCGGTTACCTCATAAGCTATTGGGGGCTTAGGGCTGATATTTTTTATTATCTTCTGTGTTACTCTGTAAAGTGTCCTTGTGAAAGTCTTCTGTGAAAAGCACTATACAAAAATGAATTGAATTGAATTGAAATTTAATTTAAAAGAGGCAACTGGTAAGACGTGTGACACAGTCCTTGTGGCCGACTGTTGAGCCATATGTGATCCCCTGCCATGGCACCTTCTGAGCTGTGGTCCCTTCTGTATCTGTTACCCTCTATTAAGTTCTAAAAATAGCAGCATAAAATTACAAAATCACAATCACGGGTCCATTACAATACAATACTATACATAAGTATGAAGGTATATACAATACAAAGTGCATTACAGTTCATACAATATGACAGAACATACACATTGAAAAGAGGGCAAATAGTTTGTTGCTTCTTTTAATACAAAGTGCAACATCTGTATTAGTTTGTTTTCGATATGAATGCCATTTTAAAAAATGCTAATAGATACAATATGCTGTTTAAATATTTCAAATAGTATCTGAATCTGTCAGGTACAAGTCTTTTAATAACTGAGGTCAATTAAGGAGCAATCATCATTAATCATTTAACCTCAGCGACACAAAAAGCATTGGTGAGAATGGATAGCCTGGAGGATTGAGGTCTGTTTGACCTAAACATGTCCTCATCATGTTACTACCAACCACAGAGACATTTGTGACACTGGGCAAATTAATCAAAACCTTCCAGATAATTGAGTGCTGTAATCGCTGCCATTCAAGACAATAAGGGTCTGCCTTGAGAATGTGGCCAGCTATTATGGATGGCTGACAGCAATTTTATGACTTTTGACCACATGCATGTACAGTACTCTCAGGTTGTCAAATCACAATAATGGATTTTTTCTCATTTACTCACATAGCGAATGCAATCCAGGTGTATGTGTGTATTTCTGAGGTATCATCCCCAATACTTGAAATTCTTAAATGACACCTTTTTTAAAAGCATCTATTAACTTTCAGTGAGATGGAATTTTTTTTCACCAGGTGTAACTTTATCACTTACTCAAACTGTTTTCCTAGTGTCCTTCACATTGGCCGGGGCACGAAAGTGAGCTCTCCTCACACAATATCTCTGTTTGCTCTTGTCTGACCTCATGGTGAACTGCTGTTAAGTGAAAGGCACTTTCAGCCAAGGAGTCAAATGGCAGTATCCATATGCCTTTCAACCAATACAAAGGTAGACAAAAAAGGGGTGTGCATGGTAGGGTGAAAAGGAAAGTGTTGCATCTCTTTGTGCAGGACAGGGGATGGAGGACGGGGGTTGGCGGGTTGGGGGGGGGGCTGTGTTGGCTGGACGTGCTGCAGGACAGGGGGTTGGTTGCTATACCAAGGAGATGGCAGTCTTTCATGGCTGAGCGCAGTGAGCAAATAGCCTTCTTCTCAAGTGGAGGTTCTCAGGTTCCATCTTAATCAGGCTTTTCAGGCCTCTTTTTGGCAAGAGTGATTTTGACCATTTCCCATTTGACCCATTTATACAGGAACATTGACTGAGAACATGCACATGTAATGCCAGCCTGGGGAATATGGGTAGTTAAGGCCTTAACTTAAGGGATTCTGTAGCCAAACTGATGCAGGGGGGAGAAATAGGTGGTCAGATGTTGAGAAATTAAAATGCATAAATTGACAAGCATACTGAAGTCAACATCCCAACTCGTTTGAAATGTTTATAATTGTTTATGTTTAGCCTACTAAAGCAAAGCCTACTACAAAAATCCCCAAATACACTCCCAGGTGTTAGTGTGGGTCGCCTCTCCACTTCTTCCATCGGTAGAGACTGTGCCTTGTATTCACAAATCAGCCAAGTAACATTAGTCTAAAATGAATAAGTCAACATAACTATAAAGTATGCCTGTAATTAATGTTTTTTGTGTGATTTATATCTTTTTTATCTTTTGAAAAAAGGTGTGGGTCATACACTTTCTTTTGTTTGACCTAAAGAATATACGTATGAGAAAAGCACAAGTATGTCTTTTTAAATTTTATGCATTACCAGTGTTTGTCATTTATAACAATGAAAATTGACCGCACTATAAAACACAGATAAAACAGTATATTTGAAGCCGTAACAAAGAAACAAAAATGTATTTAAAAAAAACCCACAACACAGTATGTTCCATTAAATTCCGACCCAAGCAGAAAAATGTAGCATTGTTCTCATATGCACTTTTTATTTTATATACGTTTGGGGATAAACAAATTGGAAAGTTTGCAAAAACTAAGATGTTGTCATTTGGAAGTTGTACAAAAGTGATACAAAAAATAATCCACTGTGTTTCAAGATAATTTTATTACAACAGAAGCATCTATTCATTCATCTTACAACTTTGAAGAACCAGTCAGCTATAACTGGATAAATGTTTCCAGAAATTCAACATTTCCTTGGAATATAAGAAGGGTATTACGACCACTCATCCTTTCATGTTTGATTCTGATTTTCAAGATTATATGATAAACAGACTAGGGGAAGCAATGTATACCACAGTTTCAGCACTACAGGATCCAGATGCTGTAAGAAATTAGCTTCTTGTCTAGTTCAGAGGGACAAAACAGGCTGTAAGATCTGGAAATTCTCTTCAAACTTCTAGGATTGCCAGGATAGTACACTGATTCAAATTAATTTAGTTGTAACCCCCCGAAATGTACACCCCCTTTCATGTCAGACACTTAACAGATGCCGCAGAATTCCTATGCATGAAAACTATTTGCGTCATGTGAAAATATAATTATTTCCCCAAAAGAATGTTGGTAAAACTTGGTATAACTTGGTATAACTGAGAATGGTGCATAGAAACACTTAATATTTTTTTATTGACCTATTTTAACAAACTGTTAAACTGGCTAAACTGTTTGAAACTAAAAAAGCTTTTGAATATGATATTATATGAATGTCACTAGAGACATTGCTCTACCATATAGAGTATTGTTTTGCACGGTTATTTCTGTATTTGTGTCTGTTTAATATTTTCCTTTTAGCAACACTTCCAAATATCCTGACTTGTTTATTTTGATAGATTTTTGTATGGTGCACGCCTCTTCTTTAATTGAAGTCTTCATTCATTTGTCTTTTTGAGATATTGACACTTTTATAGGACTAGTACAAAATTGGTGGAAATTGCCATCAGGGGGGGAATTGAAAGGGTTAACTGTGAGTAACTCTGTATTAAAATATGATATGAAGACTTAATACAAAATATGTGCCTGTGACTTCATTCTTACATTTGGTATGACATTTAGTCCATATTGGTGTATTGTGCCCAAGAAATGTAAGAAAGATATCATGAAGAATAGATTTTCTTCTCAGCCCAGTCCTCTTGCCCTAAAGGAGGAAGCAGGGTGGCTGCCAAACTGCATAAGATAAATCCCTCCTAGCACAGGGGGGTTCCTCTGTTAATATGGGGTCCGATGCCTTTTGCCTAAGGTGAAGAGAAGCTTCTGGCGGACAGGCCCACCTCATGCACCAACTCAGCTAAAACATGGCACCTACTATATATACACTCACTGAGCACTTTATTAGGACACCTATGTACATCTACTTATTCATGTCATTATCTTATCAGTCAATCATGTGGCAGCAATGCAATGCATAAAATCATGCAGATACAGGTCAGGAGCTTCGGTCAATGTTCACCTCAACCATCAGAATTGGGAAAAAATGTGATCTCAGTAATTTCGACCATGGCATGTTTGTTAGTACGAGGCGGGCTGGTTTGAGTATCTCAGAAACTGCTGATCTCCTGGGATTTTCATGCGCAACAGTCTCTAGAGTATAATCAGAATGGTGCAAAAAACAAACAACATCCAGTGAGTGGCAGTTCTGCAGAAGGAAACGCTTTGTTAAAGGAGCAACATGGTGGTTGAATGTGACACTTGCCAGTTGTCTTTAGGCAACAACAAAATAAATCTGCATAATTTCCTCCATGATATGCGCTCATCTTGGGAGACTGAGTTTTCACAAGCCAGTTAACTTTGTGTATCAACTATCGATAGCTAAGGTAAGGATGCTGACTTATCCAATAGTAATGTTTGCTAGCTAGCTAGCCAAGTTAAAATAGAAGCACAAGTATAACGTTCTTATGAAAGCAAACTAGCTAGCTAACATTATCGATATGAAAGAAATGCTTATGAAAGCAAACTAAATTAATGTATCCAGAAATAGTCAAATAGTCTATAAAAGGCACTCTAATTTAATTGAACCTAACATTAGTCAAATATTTGTATTGTCTTCTCTCTAGGCCAGCATCTATGCGTCACGATCAGGGGAGGGATAAGGGGAGCGGTTATACTGGTGTGTGACATACTATGAGGAGAACATTCTCAACCAGTTGAAAATAGGATGATAAATTTTACTTCTCCAAAACTAAAGAATGGACATATTTAATACTTTCATTTTGTTTCTTCAATGCCCTCTTGTGCAAATTGCATATAAAAACCTAGAAAGTGTGACCAACCACCATGTTATACCTTTAATGAGAGACGCCAGAGGATTATTAGGTAGCCCTATACACCAGCTTGTTAATGCAGATATTTAATCAGCGAATCATATGGCAGCAACTAAATGCATAAAAGCATGCAGATGTGGTCAAGAGGTTCAGCTGTTTTTCTGACCAAATGTCAGAATGGGGAAGAAATTTGATCTATTTGCATAAACAAGCTGGTGCATTAACAAGCTGGTGTACAGGTCTACCTAATAAAGTGGTCACTGAGTGTATTATGTTTACTGTGTGACATGATGTAGTATGTAAGACTTAAATACCTTAATGAATTCTACATAATGAGAACCCACTGACTTTTTTTTAGAGGAAAACAAGGTAACAAACAAACAGGCTTACACGCTCCCTAAGGCTACTGTTCCCAGAACCCAGCTGCTTCTCAGTGATGTGGTGGGCATGGAGTTCCTGGTGAGTTTGGTATGAGGGGGACATTCCAGCGTTCCAGCCTGGCTGCTGGGTGATTGCTGGTTCTCCTTTCCCTCCGAGGCAATGTACTCCTCTTGCCAGCGGGGAGTCCAGTGACTGGCAAATCTCATTAATCCACAGGAGAGAGAAATGGAGGGAGGGAGAGGGATGCAGAGGGAGCAGAGGCAGCAGAGATAGGGAAAAGAGAGGGGGAGGGATGAAGAAGAAGAATGGGAAAGAGAGAGCTGGAGAGGGCAAGGAGGGGATGGGTTGTAAAGCCTGCTCTGTTGAGGACAGAGCACTAGTCTTTAGCTGTCATATAGGCACATAGCTATGTAGAACAACACAGATGTTTTACTCCACAGAGCAGAGAAAACATGCTGTGTAGGAAATCTGTGCTAAACATTTTAAGGAATTTCCAACAAACATACTGATGGAAGGAAGAACTTTAAAGTCCCACACTTAAATGAGAACTGAAAAATGTAGATGTTAACCAATTTCACAGTAACAGTAAAGAGGCAACTACACTCCTACTAATATTTGTAAGTGTTTCACTTTTTGGGTAGGCTTTTCCTGTCTTAGCTACCTTGAGAAAACCCCTTTCCCAATACTCCTTGCCATTCTAAAGAAAATGAAGCAAGCTTGGTTAAAATGTCAAAATATGTTAGAAATAGGATACAACACAAATGTTCCACAGCTGGTGTCAATAAAATAGCTGATTTACAGACATGTAAATTTAATGATTCACCAGCCCGAAGACCAATGCCGTCCATTTACAGCGGCCCAGCCACATAAAATGGCCTAAGTGTTTATGCTTTACAGCCAGTGGCGTGTGTCTGTTCTAAGTCACTGTGGGTCCTGCATGACATGTTTGCCTGTAGGATTCTGCATGAGGTAAAGAAACCGCCATTATCAACTTTAGGGGGTTGGGGGGGGTGCATAGGGAAGTGTATATAGGAGGTGGAGCACAGAGGTGGGGAGGGTAAATTAGGCTCAGTTTCAATGACAGCGATGGATCAGTGGTGTTTTATGTTTGGCCCGCATTGGAAATGTGGAACAGATGAGCCTGCAATGAGTAACTACCCTGTAATTAAATGTGCCTGCTGCCTTTTTAGAACTAAATGAGATCACAGATCATTTTTGTTCATATGCACATCAGAGCAAAATTACACAGGAGCAGAAGACAAACTATTAGAGGGGATAATTTCTCAAATATGGCAGTGGGTTCTTGAGAGGTTGATTGCTTGCAGGTCTCATTTTCTTTCTTCCCTTAAAGATCAGTGTCCCAGAGTTGCAGAACGGAGCCACGGAAGACTGTGGCTGTTTTTGGGGGGATTTTCTTGGTCGTGCCCCGGTCCTGTGGTAAACCATCGTGTGGTGTCATGCTGGGGCGACCTGGGTCAGATGGCAGGTTATTTTGTGGGAACCACTGTCCTAACTGCCTGCTCCCAGAGCCAGCCATGTGGACTCTTTGAGAAGAGAGAGAAAAACCAGAAGTAATGCAACTCCTCGCCAAGCGTGTGACTGGATAAATAAACAGTGTTACATTAAAAGCTCAGAATTTTCCGTCTCGGCTTTGAACTGGTGCATTAGGCTGTACAAACAAACATTTGTAAATAGGTGTTAGTGATGCTGCACACGCCAGCTCGCTGGTGGTCATCCTTTGTCTTCTGAACAACTTTTTATGTGTGAGAAACTACGCACTGAAACTCCAAACACAGTAATGCTAATCACTTTCCCTGCTATAACCAGGTCATTCTGAACTTTTGCTATGTGGCAGTAAAATTTTATTTTCAGTTTCCCATCAATGTCCCAACAAGCCTATGATTTTTTCCAGAACTTATCTCAAGTTCAATATAATGAGTTCTGGAAAAAATTATATGCTTGACGGGACATCCAAGCATTATGCATTTATGACTTATATATTTATTTGTCAGGGATTGTCGGGGATTTTCAGGGATTGTGATTTACAGATTTAACTGCTTTAATTGATTTATACAACTGTGTATTTAATCTCATGTTGAATACCTTTCTTGAGGAAAAGAGAGAACTTCCCACCCAATAACTGAACCTGCAATCTTCCAGCCAGAAATTCTCAGTACCTTTCCGAGCTCATTATATCAGCCTATTTTTCTTAGCGAAGCAAGAACATGACAAATATTCATAAACACTGGGCAGTATCTACCTGTTTCAGAACATACTACATGCAGCCATTTCGAAAAATCGGAATGCTCGCCCAGTGCAAGCTATGAAGCTACAATAAAGTAATCCATCCATCCATCCATTATCTGAACCCGCTTATCCTGAACAGGGTCGCAGGGGGCTGGAGCCCATCCCAGCATACATTGGGCGAAAGGCAGGAATACACCCCGGACAGGTCGCCAGTCCATCACAGGGCACACACACCATTCACTCACACACTCACACACTCATACCTATGGGCAATTTAGACTCTCCAATCAGCCTAACCTGCATGTCTTTGGACTGTGGGAGGAAACCGGAGTACCCGGAGGAAACCCACGCAGACACGGGGAGAACATGCAAACTCCGCACAGAGAGGCCCCGGCCGACGGGGATTCGAACCCAGGACCTCCTTGCTGTGAGGCGACAATAAAGTAATGTTTCACTATAATTTACTGGAATATATCAGCTATATATCTCAGGGAAGGCATGAGTTGCTGCCCACATCATTAGCCCTG
Source organism: Conger conger (assembly GCF_963514075.1). NCBI lineage: Eukaryota > Metazoa > Chordata > Actinopteri > Anguilliformes > Congridae > Conger > Conger conger. The sequence continues at coordinate 56,357,359 of NC_083760.1, read as the reverse complement.
AATGTTGACAAACAGACACTTGTACTGTGTACATATTCGTATGCTCTGTGTAATCATGTTTACCCCAGTTACAGCTTCTCCTCATTTGACTCATATTATTTTTGCCTGAAGCAGACAACAGGGGTTCCTATACTTAGTTTCCTGTAAAAGTTACCTCCACAGTCTACAACCTAATTAATCTGAAGGCATACCCAAGATCCCAATAAAATCATACAAGACCATACCAATTTCCTGATGTGCTTTTTATTAGTTTCCTTCCAACTGGAACGATTTAGGATTGTAATTTGTTTTTCCCCTTGGAAAGATTTAGACTTGATAGTGCAGGTTATATTTGTGTCCATTGCGCCAAACTTAAACACAAGGACTCCCCAGAAGGGGTGTTTCTGGTGGTTTTGTAGTTCAGCAAACTTGCCAGTCAAATAAAAACATCTTTCTCAAATACAAAGCAAGCTACTTTGTGCAGCAATATGACACTGAAAAATGACTGCATAATAATGCTCATCAGAGGCAATTATAATTTGCCCTCAGTCATCTTTCTCAATGCAGATTTTAACCAGCTGGGGATTTAAAGATTCTCTTGCAGAAAAACAGAAGCTGGTAAGCTGAAAGGAATCATTCAATGTAAGGTACCACCAGTGGTGCAATAAGGGGCGCATCAGGCACTGCCCTACCCCATCTGTCAGTGAGGGAAAAAATAATACAAATATTTTAGTAAAAATGTTTAATAAAAATATTTATAATAAGATTTTTAAATAGTGTACATAAATACATAATATTTAAAGTCAGTTTTATTCCTTTTTTCTCTCATATCTGTCAGTTTTGAGAGAGTCCACATGGGGATTCAATTACCGAGGCGCGTTTTCTCTTTCGGGTGACGTATTTCAGCCACTGCCAGAAACCCGGCGGGTGCAGATTTTTGGGCCACCGTGGGCCATAGATATGCTAAGTCCAGAGGCCCAGAGAGCCTTTACTAAAGGGGCTGCAGTCGTTGGTTTACAGTGGGTATTCCACGGTGATTCTAACACTAGCAGCAGTCTGGAGCTGTTTGTCTCCATCACAGATATAGCAAGTATGGTAAGTCATTTATTTATTTAAATAATGGTATTTATTTAAATAGCTATAGTTATATCTTGAGAACGCTCGTTTATAAAAGCATGATGCTGGCTAATGTGCGGTGCATTCCCAAATATTTTTACAATTTTTACAGATTATAACAATTAATATGTTTTGTGGATACAAGCAACTATTTTGTTTGACACAATCTTATTGTCTGGAAAATTGTGAATTTCAATACCCTCATTGGGATGTCTGTGTTTGCTATCATCAAAATGTACATATGCCCCGTTTTGACCAACAAAAAAGTTAAAACATATACCCCATTGTGTGAATCAGCTGTACTTGCTGATGCTTATGGTGATATGAAAAGACATTTCCAACTTGTGATTGACAGGGAGGTCACGGTTTATGGCTTGGTGAGGTTTGGCCTAATCTGAGCCATCATATAACACTAACACTCACATCCCTCCCCCACCAGTCCACTGAGAAAAGACTGGCCTCGTGCCCAACAACTTGGCTCCTACTTTGGAGTACCGTGAGTCATAAATTTCACATACACTGAAACACACACACACACACACACAGGATTGTCTAGGGGGGCTGCTGGTCTTTATCTTAAGATGTGTCTTGATGACTTGAGAACTGCACAAGGCCATGGATCCTCCAGTAGGATCAAAGCCTCTGAGATGTGGCAGTTTTGAGGGACATCAATAGGCAAGGTCAGCCATTCCACACCATCACACCACAGGACATCAAGTCCAGGGAATATGTGGCTCAACATAAGCCTGCACTGGTGCTTTACACAGGGAGCTAGAGAGGGAAAACGAGAGGGAGGGCAAGGTCTGGCATAACAGGTTATAGTTTAAGGGAAAACACATTCTCATCCGTTAAATATAAAAATCGATGCTACCTTTGTTTATTATTGGATGCAAATGTGCTGAAAGAAGCTTTGAGCCTACTGGCAGAGCCATGTGTTCTAGTTTGTGGTCTCACCCCATGTTCTCACAGTGACTTGGTTGACAGGTCACTCAAGTGTACAAGGCTGAGGGTGGGGAGAGAGCTTACCCTTGTTCCCTCTTAGTGATCTTGTGCAGCTACATTTTTAAATAGAGGAATAACGGCATAACACAGTGTCTCGAGGGCAGACATCCCACTCCGATACCCGTGAAAGGGCACAAATATCCCAGAAATCACCAATGTCCATCAAAGGCGAAGTGAAGTTTAGAAATGTGCGTTATCCAGTCATGAATGGAGGGACAATTGCAAATTAAGGCAACGCAAAGAATGAAGGAACCCCCGATTGCTTATTGCACAGTACCAATTCTCTAATCACCACCCCGCTTCAGCGTCACCACCCTGACCTCAAAATCGCTCACTGTGAGGGTTAAAGCTCAACTTAAATTCTGAATTCATATGTCTGCCAAATGGGATTGAGGGGTGTAATAATCATTTAATCATATAATCATTAGCGCAAACTATAATATATATATACAGTATGTATGTATACTGGGTCACTCTGACATAATTGTGACCATCACTTGAATGCTCTTAATATACTGATTTTCTCTGTGCCTCCGCATGCAATTTCCATATGTCAGTCACGCAGTTCTTTTCAATGTCCTGAACAAGTAGTCCAACTGTGTAATTCTCTGTTTTATTTCACATTTCACATGCCATTACTAAAACATGAATATTACAGTCCAAGTGGCCCCTGCCAGGTTTGAACATTATTATTTCCACAGCCTTCCACCACACACACACACACACACACACACACACACTGACAGAGAGAGAGAGAGAGCAACTTGTTGTAATATACTGTACAGCAATTTAGAAATTCACACAAAGCACACACACATGTTCATTAACACATATGCATAATGTATATAAACACATGCACAAATTATAGTAACACACATTAACACACAGTGACATTATCTGCTGATCTGTCTGATGGAAGAGCTGTTCACTTTGGTCCATTACCACCTGACAGGGAGAGACCCGCAATGCTTTCATGTATCCATCGGGTGTGTCAGCAGCGATAGCATCTCCTGAGTTTCTTTTTTCTTTTCTCTCAACCAAGTAAGGAAGTTCACATCTGTCTGGAGTCTGTGGAGCTGAAAACCTCACAGATCAGAGTTCCTACAGAAACGCACACATATACGTATGGCGCTATGGCACGCATGAAGCCTGGAGGGAGGAGGGGGCTATTGAAAGCTCCACAATGCAAGGTGAGAGGTCAGATATTTCAGAAGCCTTTAATCATGAAGCGTTCTCCGTTTTCTCCATTCATGTAGCCTTTCTCACCTCCCACTGTAAGTCTAGACAAACACTGTACACTTCAGCTCTTTAATCTTCTGTGCTCATTAGCATTGCAAATTAAAAAGAAATACGTGGGAGTGACAATATTGGGAGGACGGTGGGGGCATACTCGGATTACAGGCCAATAAATATCAGCGATACGTTTATTGGTTTTGAAGCTATTTGCCCTCGTTGAGAAACACAAAACCTGGAAATTTCTGCCGAAGTAGTGGGGTGGGCTCTTTTCTGGGTCACTGAAAACCGAGAGGAAATCCACTTTGACGTTAACAGGCTGCTATAGGAAGTGTTGTTGGATTAAATTAAAGGGAGGGGTTCAGGGATGGGGGCTGGTGAGGGGTGGTGGGGGCTGGGAAAGTTTGGGGGTGGGTGGGGGGGGGGTTGGGTGGAGGTTTGGGGCTAGGCTGTTATGCTTTTTCGTTGTCTGAACGGGCCAAGAAATCACCTCACCGACAGGGGTCCCTCAGAGCGGGAACAGCCTTGTGGGCGAAGCTGCATTCTCCTTCGTTCGCAGCCTAATTACACCCCCACACAGGCACGTCACAGAAGAAGGTGAATCACTGGAGGCCCCAGGCCAAAGCTCACTGTTGTTTTCTTTGTGGCAAAAACAGTGTTGCTTCTTCACTATTTGGCCTTTTCAGGGCACCTAGCGCTGACTGAATACTTACTAATTACTCCGAGGCTTGCAAATCTAAATGGAACGTGATAAGCTTTTTTAAGGGTGTCAGTGAGCATTTGACAGCAGCGCCAGAGTTAAGTGTTGAGGTTGATGGTGTACCCAGTCTCTGTGATGATATTTTTTTAGGAGCGTCTTCTTGGAACATCAAACCAGTATTATTTTACCTCATTGAACTACTCCAGATGCCTTTTACTGCGTGAAAAGCTGGCAACCATGGAGAGGCATTAAGTTTAAATTGGGCCATGTCAAGGCACTGGAGGAAAACCTGTCACCCAATTTAATGGACAGAAATAAATATCTGAGCTGTCAGGGGGGTTTGTCCATTCAGACTTACTGATGTCAGCACTCAAAGCATACACCTCTCCTGTGATCCTGCGAGGTGTTCCTTCATAATGTTCATCGCTTGCAGGCATGGATCAAAGAGGCTGGTGCCCCCTCTCCACCCGCCTCAGAAGGACATCTCCGACATCTTACGAAACACCGTAGTTAGCATTAAACATTCCTCGCCGTGACACACCACACGTGGTCATGCCCGCGCATGCCCCTGGTCTGTCCCCCATCCTCCCCCCTCCCTCGTCTGGAAGAGGCACTTGGAGAAGCCTGCGACACTTCCAGCACTGCAGGCGAGAACACTCCTCCCAGTTTTCAGAGATGAAGATAAAACATGACTCAAATTATAGGCCTGTCTGCTGCTACAGTGCTGCAAGAGAGGTGGGTAAGAGAAGGGCAAACTCAGGTCACTGACAGTATTTACCTCTGAAGCTTCAAGCACAGGCCAGTGGAACATTCTATCCCTTAATTTTCTGAGGAATTTCTCCTTCCCAATTTATCAGTTGCCCTAATCATTACAAAGGAGTCATTAAGATGTTTTAGCCAGTAAAGAAAGAATGGAAGTATGTTTCATATAATTTATTTTGTTATTGTTAAGCAGACAAGAGCTTCAGTCCGCAATGTTGGTCGTGCCGTAAATTCCCACATGCTGGCCTGTGCTAATTATGCAGTACCAATAATGCTGACACATGCAGCTGTCATTCCTGTATTTAGGGTCCTTCTCATGTGCGTAAAGAGGTCAGATTTTGCCGCAAGGCAAGCATTTTGGTGTTCTTACAAAGCTGATGGTTCAGAGTATAATTCTAACTTCAAAGGCTTCCAATAGTATCTTAAAAACATGACTTGCGCCTCAACTTTGGCAGTATTTTCGTGCGTGTATGTGCGTGTGTCTGTGTGTGCACCCTGTATATTCGGTGTGGACCTCCAGCATTCCCAAACACTCACCAGAACATGTGAAGCAGGAACTTCAGTGGCTCTGAGTCATATCCCATGCAATGTGCATGGGAGATCTCAGGTTTCCATAATCACGCTGAAAAATTGTCCGGGGTCTCCGCAGTACGACACAAAGGCAGGAATGTTTGGGAGGGAAGTCTAGAGGATATCTAAGAAAGAGCCCCCTCCCCTCCTTTCCCCGGCCCCTGTACCCCCACCCCCACCGCAAAACACAAAGGTGAAGATTACAGTTGATAAAGAGACTCCAGAAAGGAAAAGAGTCGGGGTGGCCATTTCTCATAGCTGTCCCTCATCACGGCCACTGACCCCCCAGGAAGCTTGGAGGGCCGAGCAGGTTTCATAACTCTTCTATCGGGGTTAATCTCCAGATAAGAGGAGGAGAAAGTGTAAACAGAGTACCATGCCCTGGAATCCGTTCGCTTGGTCCATTTCTCATAGCGAGAGGGGCTTATTTATGGCTGGCTTTTTGGTTCAAGGAAGTCCGTTACAACTTCAGTCGTGGGCACTTCCTCTTTCAGAAGCCCAGCATGACCTGGAGTTTAGTGCTTGATTGATCCAAAAAGGTTGGTTACATCCTGACTTGTAGCTGATTTCCTGTGCTTAAATACCACACTGGAGTATATCATGGCTCACTTGTCATGCTTGTGTATATTTCTAGAGATCAGGGGAAGGGGGAGAGAAAAATAACAAGAGAAAAAAATACTTTTTAGTAGTGCAGCTCTGTACAGATATACACTCAGTTTTTAGGTATTTGTTGAGTTATTTCTTAGACTTCTGCTTCTGCTGCTGTTGCTTATCCACTTAAGATGTTTGACGCATTGTGTGTTGATGCATTCTCTTTTGCATACCACTGTTGTAATGTGTGGTTACTTGCGTTACTGTCACCTTCCTGTTAGCTTTGACCAGTCTGACCCTTCTCCACTGACCGCACCATTCTCTGCAAACTGTTGTGTGTGAAAATCCCAGCAGATCAGCAGTTTCTGAGATATTCAAACCACACTGTCTGGCACCAACAATCATTCCATGTTCAAAGTCACTTAGATCACATTTCTTCCCCATTATGAAATTTGGTCTGAAAAACAGCTGAACCTCTTGACCACGTCTGCCTGCTTTTATGCATTTAGGTGCTACCACATGATTGGCTGATTAAGTATTTGCATTAACAAGGTGTACAGGTCTACCTAATAAAGTGCTCAGAGAGTGTATCTTCACCAAATTGAATGAATGAAGGAAGGGCAGTGCCACCAAAAATGAAATACCCTACCAATAATAAAGTCTATTAAAATAATTGATAACTAGATGTCCAGAAATGTTATGAAAAATAGGCTTTATTTTATAATAACTTTCTTTTTTAAATTAATCTTATTAAGATAGCAACGCTGTTCTCATCCCTTCTGCGCTTTACTCTGATGCTATAGTGTGCTGATTCATAACATCAAACAGCCAGTCATCATGAAAATTGAAGGGCACTTAGTGGTGATTAACATTTTAACGTTTGTAATTTTTCAATGTTTCTGGTTAACTTGTCATGATAATGTGTGCATCCTTTGGGCGGTATGAGTCACAGTATCTCTGGTACAGTGATTTGGGTGTGCTGTTAAACATTGACATAACATGAAATAAGTCAAGCTATTTCTTGCAATTCACTTCTCCTATGTGTTCGTATTTATTGCAAAATATTTTTTTTTTTAATAAAATAAATAAACTCTACGCTAAAATAAACTTTTTTTACTATCTACACTAGAACAGCATAACGTTTTGCTGACTATACCTGACCAGAAAACCATTCCATAGCAAGATCACAGAATGTCCAGACAGGTCTTACATTCTCATGTATGCCTGCTGGTCTCTGGCAGCCTAGTTACCAGGTGTTAACCTGGTAGATATTTACAGTTATTATCGTGATTTTATTTGGGAGGGCTTTGGAAAAGCCCGTATTAGTCCACTTGATGTGTTTGCCCTATATATGTCTCCTCTGTGTACCTTTTACTGGGGTTAGATTATAGTCTTTTTTGTGGCATTTCTTAGATATCACAGGAATAGAGTAATTGCTTTGGCTGGAGAAGGTCTCCCTTGTAATTATCTGTGGCCATTTTACAGAGCAAGTTTCATGGTTGTTTTTGCTCCTTTCATCTCCACTCATACCTTATTCTTAGTTCCAACGGTGCGAATTTGAGGCTACACTTACACAAATGACATGCCATGGAAGTGAGGCTTTTACACGCTACATTTTATGTAATACTGCAGGCTTGTTGAAGTGCATAGATGAACGCATTTTTGCATCTGTGCTTATATTGTTGAATGAGAAAATACGTTTGTTACAATTGTGAAGCGATACAATTTTGCCGGTTCTCCCCTACTTAATTTATGCTTAGATATTTGTTGGCCGTAGAGGTGCTGGTAGGGGAATTATATTTTGACAAGCTTTTGAAAGCGGTATTTTTGAAGCAGCGTATTCTCTCTCCAGGTAATCCGAGAGTTCAGTCAAGGCTATTGTCCAGCTGACTGCTAGACGGGTGGCCAGGTGGGGATTCAGTGCTTTCTGTGGCCCTTTTAAGTCCAGACTAGAAAGCAAGTATTTCTGTAGCGTATAAAATAAAGGCATTTTCTGGCATTCAGGGTTAATGTATGATAAATGTTAGACAGTGAAAGATGTCGAAGCCTTAGGGACGTGATGTCATGAACAAATTGTGATCACACTTTTCTCACTTATACAGATACAAATGTGTCAGAGGCACAACAGTATTTTTAAGGCTAAGGCAGAAATAAAGCTAAAACTATACCTGGTTCAATGGTGACACCTGACCTATTTGTAGGTAGGCATCTTGCTGCAGGTGAATCTCAGTGCTGAAACACAGTGGGGATAGAGGGCCAGCCATTAGAGGATAGAGGGCCAGCCATTAGAGGTTTTTTAGTGTGTAGGGATCCCTGCCGTCACACCTAAACCACCAAGCCTCATAACATCTCTGAGCAGCGCCAGTCCCAACATCTGCTGACTCCTTCATCACCATGAGCTGACAGCAGAACAGGCGGGCTAGGAGCCTGCACTGCGATCAGGGCCAGCAGGCCCAGACCGTTCTTGGCCAACAGAGTTTCCCATGCTCCCAGGCCAGCAGTGGTCCCCGCAGCAGTGCACACAACCTTCGACCCTCCGGACGCCACGGGCCCCAGCCCATTTGAGCCCGGCCCATTTGAGCTCACGTATGAGGCAATGCGGAAACCAGCGCACAGCCGCGCCCATCTCTGCCTCTCTCTGTCTGTCCTTTTCACCCTCTCATAGCCTGTCACAAACATGGTGGACGCAAGCTTTAAGGAATTGGCAGTGACATCACCCGGTCTGCTGCATCGCAGGAACCTAGGAACCTCTCCTCCTCTGATCGATGGAAAAACCTTGCATTTCCCACAGTGCAGTCTTACACTCGTTCAGAATATGCCTTATATATCTTACCCCCTACATTTGTGTTGCAGTTCCAAGTTCTCTTTTGAAATGTGGTCCAACACATTTTAAGAAGATGATTTATTCATGATTTCATTATCACTTCATATTGTTAAAATATTTAAAAGCAGCAACAGTATTTCCTTTCTTTTTCTCAAACAAACTGAAGCTCACTGTGCCAGTCCATCATTGCTCCCCGCCCCTTCCTGTGACAACAAGCCAGAGGGACGATCATCCCATTAGCTCAACAGGTCCCGGGGGCTGGGCCCGGATCAGACTCCCAGCTCGTGCTGGTTTTCAGGGGGATCCACCTCTGGCCACGGCCCAGCAGGCCCACCACCAGACTCACTCGCTCCACGTTTGACTGAATCCAGATCCAGGCCCCCGGTCCCGGGGGAGGCAGACCTATTCATCAGATCCATGGGAGCCCCCGCCCTCTCGCTAAATGCTACAATTAAGGACGTGCAGCCTGGATTACATCATGCCGGTCCCTCAGTAATTGTCGCGGAATATTACGGGCCGAGTTTATAAACAGACGTGGGACGCGGAAAAACCGTTAGCTTTCGGTGGAGCGCCATACATGGTTCTGTGACCCTTATGTGCGTGTGTGTGTGTACCCCTCATGCTTATTACATTTCATCAGTCAAATGGCTGCAGCAGTAAGGGCTTCTAACATACCATATGTAAATATAGTCATTAGTAATCAGTATAGTAACTGATCATTTCATATGCCTGGGATTGCAGTGACGTAGTTTTATGTAATGTGTGCTCAGGGTACAAATTGAATGGGAATAAAACTAATCCCGCTGCATAGTATCCAATTAAAAATGAGGAAGCATATTCACTCATAGTCATGCATTAGCAATTGGAGAATTGTTTACCTAAAATCATACTTTCTGATGGTCTTTTTTGTGTAGATCACATGTTGTTTCTCAAAATGTGCATGACCACCTGTTTGCATACAGGCGGGGTCCTGGGAAAAATCCATATGCTTGCTATTACATATTCTCATTTCAGTCACCCTCTGTAGTTACAGCTCTGCTCTTTATCAGGCATCTGTCCTGATAGCCACTTCATCTTATTAAACCTCTCATTTAGCATATTTAAGCACCGTAAATCACTTCTGCTGTACTGAGATTGTGTCCTACAGGGTCAGGCGCAGGGATACATTTTCTTAATAATTCTGCTAAAAAACCTAAATCCTCCCATGAAACTGAAACAGACCCAACCCCCCACCCAGTATAGGGCAGAAAGAACGAGGGGAATTCCATAGGCAAAGACCTGCTGGGTGTGTGATTGGTTTACTTCACAGTTTTAAATTGTGGACAAGCTTCTTCTGGATATTTTTGTCTGTGTGAGTGTATGTGGCCGGGGTCGGGGGGGGGGGGGGGAGGGGGGGGGGTGGTGTCTTCTCATTATTAATGAGTGAGTGATTTCCGCTGCGGAGATCCTGTGATATCTCTATGCTTTGTGGAGTAGTTCCATATGGAGGAAAGGGTGGCAGTGGCAGCTTGGAAGGTCCTGTGCCTTTGCCATCCTGGGTTAGAGTCTGTACTGCGTTTCCCCAGCAAGCACGTGACCCCAGAATCTCCCACTTGTGACTTGTTGTGTGTTTACTCTGCTAATGGGGCATAAACCATTACGGCCTTACCACAAGGTTTCTGTTTGTTGATTTATTGAAATGAATATGCCAGCGAGCGCCAGTGTTTGCTCATGTGAGCAGTTGTTTGCTTGTTCGTCGTTTTTTCTTTTCCTCCATAGAAGCCCTTACTCAAAATTACTATGGAAGGAATAACAAATGGATCTCAAACAAACGTAGCTGGGAACAATATGGGCTTGCTCGTTTTACAGACCCATTTTTCTGCTTTCGTGTTTATATCTGGAGTGCACTGATAACTATGTAAATTACATAGTTTTGATCTGTCAGAATCCTTCCCGATAATTAAGTGGCCTGTTCACATGTAGCTTCCTGTGCGCATTCCTATGCATGCCAATGTGTATCCATTCTGACATATCTGCTAAGTAATATTGTATCCCTTTAAAAAAATAAATAAAGAAAAACATAGCAGAAAGGGTTTTACCAAGCGGAGGGGGGCTGCATAATTGTGTTGTGATTAGCACATTTCATTATTAAAAACACCTCTGTAAACTATGGGAGAGTTCCCCAAAGAGTGGAAAACGGCTTTAATAGCCTCACACTGTGGGAGACTCCAGGGAGACAACATATTTAAACAATTACCAGGCTACTGTAACTCTACAGAGCACAAACAGGGCACTCTAAATTACAGCACTTAAACTGTCCAAGAAAATGTACCGATACTTTTTATCAGTAAATATACTTGGGGAGGGGGGGTTTGGTGGAACATGTTTCTTATGACATAAATGATATCAATCAATTTTTCTACTCGGGGAGCTCTGAGAATTCGTTCCTGCACTGCAGGCTGTTCCAAGTTTTACTTTTGGTGTTGAAATCTGTTCCCTCCCCTCCCCCTCCCTATCCCATCTCCTCCTGTCCCTTGTCACTTGGCTAAAGCATTTAAATTGAAATATTATTACTGTGATCTCTGTTATCTGCAAATTTATGGTTTGGATATATAAATGCGTTTGCAAAGCAGTTACCATGGCTTGCTATAGGCAGCATGTATTTTGATTACTCTATGCTGGATACTTAAGGATAGAGGTGTTTTAAACAACTGATTGAGATATTATAAACACAGATAATATATGCACCCCCGATGAACATTCTTTGTCTCAACTAGGAATTCATAGCTGTGGAAGAGAGGGGAAGTGCGATCCAATTGCTTGATGGACAAGTGCAAATTGATTTCATGTGTGGGAGGACATTTTTCTATTAAACCTATTTATTTAAATGGTGTATCTCCGAGCTCACACTGAAATACTTGCTTATTATTAGAAGTCGCTTTTAATTATGTCCCACACCCCCGCCCCCACCCCACCCCCCCCAGCAGCCATTGTGCATGAGTGGCCGAGCCATTGTGAGGCTTCGTTTTTGAGGGTCTCGGCGGTGCGGCGATTGTGCAGTCCCTGTTCTGAGCCTCCTCCCTCTCCCCCCCAGACGAAGCTGCACCACCGTGGTCTACATCGCCATCTTGTCTGGGAAAGGCCCTTGCTTATTAACCCTTACTTCACACCTGCTACTCGCCGTGAGGTCACAGTTCAGTGTGTCTGCAGCCGTCATTTTCCTCAGCTGGTCCTCATTTGGCTTCCCCTCCAGGTTGCAGTCTTGTTTTTGAAATAACGGGTCACAGAAGTGCGTACTATACAGGAAAAGGAAGGTTGGAAATTTGGAGGACCCCAAGAGTATAATACACTCAGTGACCACTTTATTAGGTAGACCGGTGCACCAGCTTGTTAATGCAAATATTTAATCATCTGGCAGCAAGTAAATGCATAAAAGCATGCAGATGTGGCTCAGTTGTTTTTGAGACTAAATGTCAGAATGGGGAAGAAATGTGATCAAAGTGCCAGACAGGGTGGTTTGAGTATCTCAGAAATTGCTGTGAGCAGCAGTTCTGCAGCCAAAAATGCATTGTTAATGAAGGAGGTCAGAGGAGAAGGGCCAGACTGGTCGAGGCTGACACTGACAGGAAGGTGACAGTAATGTAGATAACAGTGGTTGAAGAGCATCTCTGAACACACAACGTGTCAAACCTCTACGTGGATAGGCTACAGCAGCAGAAGACCAATAAGTCTAATAAATACCTAATAAAGCACATATGTATGTTTCCCTTATCATTGTTGTCAGTTCTGTTATTTGTTTTTGTGTTGATGATTCACAACTGAAATGTAATGTCACAATGAAAGGATTGGTGATAAAAAGCCATTTTGTTTGCATTTTATATTCTCTATAGTTACAGTAAGAGCCAGTATTCAAAGTAAAGATTGCAAAGCCAGCAATTATATCACTCTGCATTTACAAATAGAAAAGCCATTTTACTTCTTTGCAGAGATCATGACAGTAGAACGAAGCTGGATAATTAAGGAAAATTTAGCACTATTAAGTTCTTAGAGCTCTGGGTCTGGCTGAGCCTTTGGAAAACAGCCATCTTGCCTCCTGAAATTAGAGTTTTGTAAAAAATGTCTTTTCATTTTCCCAGCATTAATATCCACTGTCTGCCAACAGCCCCTCTGGAACATGAGGAATGGGAGAGCTTGTTGTATTTATATTTCCAGTGGCCGGGCCTCTCACGGCACAGTTCAATAACTTAACGCTGTTGCCGGCTTAAACATTCCTCCCCTTCATGATCATGACTGTCAATCAAAAGGCCCCTAGTAAGCCCTTGTAGGGATTTTTTTACATGTGCAAGAGCAAAAGTCTTCAACAGTTCTACATTTTTATGGAGTGTTGTCCATTTGTTTGCAAGAAACAAGGATAATGCTGTACTTTGAAAATCGTGTGAAGTACAAACAAAAACATTGACAAATATACACAATGTATTTAGAATAGAAAACTGTATAGACCAATTAATTAAATGTGGAGAACAAGTTTTGTGTGTGTGTGTGTGTGTGTGTGTGTGCGTGTGTGAAAGACAGAGCGAGAGAGAGAGAGAGAGAGAGAGAGAGAGAGAGGCAGTCATTGGAGTTCCTGGCTTCATTATCTCACCTCTAGGTGCTGATTGGTCTGAGAAGCCAGGCCAGATCCAGGGGCTTTTCCCATGGAGATTAAACCATATTGTTTAAAGTTGTTTCAAACAACTCGCTTGTAGAAGGTCAGAGGGCAACCACATAGTAGTGGCTAATGGTAGCAAATAATGTCAATCATGTCAAATTACCCTGTGGCAAGACTTGCGCCTCCCTTTTTTGGTGGAATGTGAGGAATGGTTGGGGGGGGGGGTTGGATGTTCAGGTTGAGAACTGCATGTGGACATGGGCTACTCTCTCGCAGAGTTGCCATGTCCACTTTTTATAAGTGACTCTGGGGTTATTTTTTCCAAAAGTTGCTTCAGCATCTACTGCGTTTTTGGGCTTGTTTTGAAAATGTACTTGCTTATTTGGGCTTGTTTGTCTTTGACCACCTAAAACATAGAGGATAATAAAAGTTAACTCAAATAGATCCAGACGTCCGTATCGGCTGCCTAGCTTCCATATAACTATCTTAAAGAACATCTGTGACTGTATGGTGTCTGTTTCTATGTACTTTGTGCCAATAAAGCTAATCTGAATTTGTCGTCCTCAACCATGGGGCTCAGGGATTAATGAAAGTATCTCTGCTCACATAGTTCAGTGTTACCAAAGCCAATAGAGAGACAAAGCCATGCCACCTCCTGCCATTTCCTTCGGTCTCTCTCAATTTCACGTTGTTGCCCCTGTTAGCAAATGTTAGGTTAACGGCAGGCTTCTGATCTTTTTGTCCAATTGGTCATCCATTGATTAATCTGCTGCAGAGATGGCCACTTGTGTATGCATTCATTAGGCATAGAAGGGTAACAAAAACATTTTGTTCACAATAACAAATTATCCTGCTTCAAATTTCAGTTTTTTTTTTAAAACCTGGTGAAGTCTCTGGAATTATTAAAACCATGTAAACTAGTGTTCAACATTTTTTTGGCCCAGCTTCCTCCCCCAACCCCCGTCACCAGCCCACTCCCATCAGCCATAATAGTCTAAAATGATGATTTACCTTTCCAGCATTCAGACGGTGCCACCCTGGCCCACTATTCTCAGCCCAGCTGTGGGTTTTCCCTCCGCTGCTGCGGTGGTGGGTGATGTCGGACGTCTGCAATTGGGAGCGATGGGTCGTGAGAGGTAATCCGCATGGAGATGTCAGTGCAAATAATCCCACATTCCCAAAGCTTGCCGATGCTCACCTCTGTGTCCCCCCTGTGCATCACATGGCTGGCGAACGAGAGGGCAAGCTCGGGAGAAGGGCTCAGACCAGTACCACTGTGTGACCCACGGACCTGCCTCACCCGCACTCCTCACCAGGGAAACAACATACATCACATTGTGAATAGCTGCATATTACAAACCGGCTGCTCGGATTGGGGGGGCAACTTTTTATGCAGGATACAGTCTCTGTATTCCAGCACATTGGATGTGAAACGAACAAGCACTTTATTTATTAGACTTCTGCTGCTGTAGACTATCCAATTACAGGTATGCACGTGTTGTGTGTTCAGAGATGCTCTTCTGCATGCCACTGTTGTAATGTGTGGTTATTTGCATTACTGTTACCATCCTGTCTGCTTCAATCAGTCTGGCCCTTCTCCTCTGACCTCTCTCATTTGTGCCCGCAGAACAGCCGCTCACTGGATATTTTTTGTTTTTTGCCCATTCTCTGCAAACACTAGAGACTGTTGAGTGTGAAAATCCCAGGAGATCAGCAGTTTCTGAGATACTTAAACCATCCTGTCTGGCACCAACAACCATTCCACAGTCAAAGTCACTTCAATCACATTTCTTCCCCATTCTGACATCTGGTCTCAAAAACAGCTGAACCTCTTGGCCACGTCTGCATGCTTTTATGCATTTAGTTGTTGCCACATGATTGGCTGATTACATATTTGCATTAACAAGCTGGTCTACCTAATAAAGTGATTAGAGTGTGTATAATGATCTGTAGATAATTCATTTGGCACAACTCACTCACAATACAGGCTTGGAAATTGAAATTTCTCACCGTGTTTGTGTTTGAAATTAATTTTGGAAATAAATGAGACTACACTTTGTGTTCGCCTTTAATATATATGTAATATGGAGAAGGGGCACCAACTGACTGGAAGAGGCACAGCAAAAATGTGGGTTAGTATGGCTAGTATGGCAACCTATAAAACAAGAGAATAATTATGGTTTAAAAAAATTACAGCTATAGACATTTTTGCAGAATAACGGTCATTTTTTGGGAGGTGTGTGTTACCGGGGGATACCATCAACAGAAGAATGGAATGTACTTTTTCGTCCAACCAACGGATGGGGCCTCAGTAACATGGTGACAGAATAATATTGAGTTCCCTGAGAGGGGAATATACAGAGGGACTGCCAGAATGAAAGGTAGTTTCATAATTTACTGATGCCAATTTCAGGGCACACTCCAAAAAAGAAACTGGAAATTTACATTAAGGGCAGTCCAATGCCAAATCTATGCTATACCTTCAGGGGACAGATTTTAATGGCAACAAATCATGACAGATGCCCATAGCTCACATAGAAAATCAGCAAAGACATTGCACTGCTGTTTCTGTGCCACTGCTGCCAGCTTTTTAGACTTACTTCTTTTAGAATACGTCAAACCTTTTTATTTGAATTGCAGTTTATCTGTTCGATGCAATCACTTTAGAGTGGCTCATCGTGGCATGCACTGCATTTTAAACAAACTTTTATTACAGGCAGTATGTATTCTGCAGGTCCATTCTAAAAACTGACAATAAAGAAGGCCCCTTAAACATCCTAGTCTGCATATCAGCTGCCTGTGAATCATAGTGTTTGTTACTGTCTTTAATGATGGGGAGCAATAAGATCATGTTGTCTTGCCAAACTTTTTCTCTGATGCCAGACTGGTCGCGTAACTTCCTCAAAATTTCCCTCATTGTTTAAATTGACAGACGGCTCCTTTATCACATTAAGCCACAATGACACTCAAAAGCAAGTATTTTTACAACCTACAAGCACCAGTGACCAAATTTAAAAGATCAGTTAATTCCACTGTTGACCTAATTATCTGCAAATGAATGTGTCTTCGAGAGGTAGCCAACCCTTTTAAACTCAGCAAGGTGCCAGGGATAAAGGTTAATGGGCTTTAAGCTGCTATTCTCTGTGTACCTTTCAAGTTGTAGGTTTATTTTGAAGTACGGGCTCTGCCTTATAAATCTCATAGTAGCAAATCCCCACGACCCGGCACACCGTATGACCATGAGCGAACTTGGTGTTTGCTTTGAACCGCAGCTGCTCACTGTAAAGTGATGTTGATTCGTTTTTTTTTCTCTTTTCCTGCCCCTACGTGTTTTCTTTTTTTTTTGTGATTGCAAAACGGAAAATCTTGAGGTGTTTCAACCCCACTGGTGCAGTTTTCAGCACAAGGAATGCCACATTAAATTCAGGGTTTGACAGTGAACCAAACTTGCTTTGATGTCTAAAAATATTTAAATTTGGATCAGATGATCTCACTCCTAAATTTATATGTGCATGCATGTGTTTCTATGTGTGTGTGTGTGTGTGTGTGTATGCACATATGCGATGTGTGCGCATAATTATGTATTTTTGTGTGCATCTGTGTGGGTGTGATTAAGGGCAGTCCAATGCCAAATTTATACTGTACCTTCAGGGGACAACAAACTGCTGCCACTGCTGCCAGCTTTTTAGACTTACTTCTTTTAGAATACGTCAAACCTTTTTATTTGAATTGCAGTTTATCTGTTCGATGCAATCATTTTAGAGTGGTTCATCGTGGCATGCACTGCATTTTAAACAAACTTTTATTACAGGCAGCATGTATTCTGCAGGTCCATTCTAAAAACTGACAATAAAGATCCTCAGTCCAGAGATATACTGTAAAACACTGTACTTTTTTTCTGAATCTCTGCCTGAATCAACAGTCTTTTCTCAAGTAAGGAACAAAGGCATTTGTGTGGATCAGGGACAGAGAAATAGAAATTGATGCTCACCATCATTAAATTGCAAACAAGAATGCTGTCAGCACAGGAAGTCTGGCTCTGACGCTGCCAGGTCCTGCAATCATTGTCTTTTTATCTTACTAAGAACTTAGACAAGCACTGTGCTTATATTCAGTCCAAAAAATATCATATTTTAATTGGTCTTTCAGCTTTTTAGTAAAGCATTTATGCTCATTCGGGTGCTATTGCCCTTATGCATATTTGGTTACAGGGCAACCTGTAGTGTAGTGGTTAAGGTTCATGACTGGGACCCGCACAGTCGGTTGTTCGGTCCCTGGTCTAGCCACAATAAGATCTGCACAGCCATTTGGACCTTGAGCAAGGCCCTTAACCCTGCATTGTTCCAGGGGAGGATTGTATCCTGCTTAGTCTCATCAACTGTACGTCGCTCTGGATAAGAGCATCTGCCAAATGCCATTAATGTAATGTAATGTTACTGGAGCCTAACTGGATTTGGGTTGCAGCAGCTTTGATTCTAACCCATTAACATTCATAGGTCCAGTTTTCTAGCCACTGCTCCATACAGCCGCTCAAGCCCAATAGACCAGCAGCGTAGGTCTGTATTGCATTGGAGCTGAGTGGCATTGCTGTTGTATTCTTGCAGCGCACTGATCTGAATTATAAGCAGTGCATTTCACCTCGGATGAACATGCCTCCTCAAAAAAGGAACAGTGAACTTGTTCAATTGTGTGGAGAAACTGACCTCTTTTTTTCAAGAAATGAAAACTTGAACTTATTTGATTAGTGTTAGAATTAGGGTATATTTTGGCTAGTCAGTTCACACAGTGCCAATGTTTAGTTAATATAAGGATAAACAATCGTTGATGAGTGGGGGGCATGCTGTGTTGTCTAAAACTGTTATGTCTCACCCTGTTTGTTGTGGGATTCAAGAGGTCAAACGCATTACAACAGGCAGGTTCTGAGGTGACAGTTTATTAGCAGGCCTGCAAATGAATCGCCAGGCTATTTGCTCCCAGCAACCCTCTGTAAAAATTCCTCAGGCACAACACACATGCCACTCTGTACTTAATCTGTTTATTGCAGACCTTTAGAGCTCCACTGATGGGGAAGATTGATGTCCCCTTTCCCGCCACAAAGGGAACAAGCGAAAGGCTGGATGAGTCATGGACTCCTCAGCATGCTCGGCACACAAATAAATGTGTGGGACCATCCGGGCGTGTGTGTGTGTGCCTGTGTTTGTAAGCGTGCGGAGGTGGCAGTACACATTCAAGCATTTATAGAACCAGGCACCCTGGGCCTTATCTGGGTATTTACACAGTGCACTTGTCATGCAAGCTAGAAAAAATGTGCGCTGATTTTTTTTAAAACTTTCTTTCTGCTCCTTTGTTTTTTTTTATTGTTTTTTTTTTAGGTTTGATTCATTTCTGTAGCAGTACACTGCAGGCGTGTTGGAGGCTGTGGTATGACAAGCACTGCTTATCACCAGATACACATTAAATGGTCAGTTCGGTTGCTGTTAATACCCTTAATTTTGATTTTGCTTCTTCTGCTGTCCCAGAATTCTGTTCTGGGACAGCTGCCCCCCACCCCACCCCCCAACTAACACTATCCAGTGGACAACACCTAATAACTGTTTACTTGAATGATGTATCTGTGGCTTTTAGAAATTATTGCTCAAAGACAAAAATGAGGGCTTACATAATGGTACTCTCACCGCAACTAACTACACAAGCCAGAAAAGTCATTTTAAACATATGCAACAAAGCCACACCTAATAGAGACTTGAAAATACTTGAAAACAGAGGATTTAAAAATGTTTTTAGTGAGTTTTGTCACAGTGAATGAAGAATGTTTTGTAAGACAATGGTGTTTTTCTCCCTAAAGGATCGCTTTTATGGCTCCTCAGCACTAAGGCCCCTTAAACATCCTAGTCTGCATATCAGCTGCCTGTGAATCATAGTGTTTGTTACTGTCTTTAATGATGGGGAGCAATAAGATCATGTTGTCTTGCCAAACCTTTTCTCTGATGCCAGACTGGTCGCGTAACTTCCTCAAAATTTCCCTCATTGTTTAAATTGACAGACGGCTCCTTTATCACATTAAGCCACAATGACATTCAAAAGCAAGTATTTTTACAACCTACAAGCACCAGTGACCAAATTTAAAAGATCAGTTAATTCCACTGTTGACCTAATTATCTGCAAATGAATGTGTCTTCGAGAGGCAGCCAACCCTTTTAAACTCAGCAAGGTGCCAGGGATAAAGGTTAATGGGCTTTAAGCTGCACTGCTATGCTATTCTCTGTGTACATTTCAAGTTGTAGGTTTATTTTGAAGTACGGGCTCTGCCTTATAAATCTCATAGTAGCAAATCCCCACGACCCGGCACACCGTATGACCATGAGCGAACTTGGTGTTTGCTTTGAACCGCAGCTGCTCACTGTAAAGTGATGTTGATTCGTTTTTTTTCTCTTTTCCTGCCCCTACGTGTTTTCTTTTTTTTTTTTGTGATTGCAAAACGGAAAATCTTGAGGTGTTTCAACCCCACTGGTGCAGTTTTCGGCACAAGGAATGCCACATTAAATTCAGGGTTTGACAGTGAACCAAACTTGCTTTGATGTCTAAAAATATTTAAATTTGGATCAGATGATCTCACTCCTAAATGTATATGTGCATGCATGTGTTTCTATGTGTGTGTGTGTGTGTGTGTGTGCATGCACATATGCGATGTGTGCGCATAATTATGTATTTTTGTGTGCGTCTGTGTGTGGGTGTGAATGCAGATATTTGTATGTAAAACTTTTTGAAATCATAAACTTTCTTTTCTCCAAACTACATCTGAGGAGCCAACAAAACAATCATATTTGGTCAAATTTGTCACTCTAAATTGACCCTATAAACAATTAAGTCATAGGGCCATTAACTATGTATAACCACCATAAAACATGTCCATTCAATGAGGTAAAGCTGTGGTCACAGGAAATGAGGTAATAACGGCACCACTGTTAGTCAACCTGTCCTGCTCATGTACCACTGCATTGACCAGAGGGAATCCAGAGAGGGAGCTCTGAACTTCGCAGAGAGGAGGGGAGGGGTTTTGGGGGTGAAGTGAGGTGGGGCTCACTAATCTGGTGCTCAGTCTCCTGATCTCATGATGGGGGCTTAGCTGCCACAGTGAAAGCAATCTAATGAGTAATGAGTAATCAACACTATTACTTTCCCTGACTAATATCCCCCAGCGATGCAGGGAGAGCAGTGGCTGGCCTTGAGTCTGCATGCCTCCAATAAGGGCTTTCCCCTTCATTGAAAAAGCACAAACAGAAATTACAGTTGCAATTGATTTGAATTTTGTTTTCACTTGCTGATATTTTGGTTGTGGTGTTTGAATTTCTACAGCTTGGCACTGAACTTATTTTCAAGTTGTTCTTATCCTGTTTGATCTAAAGCACAATGACTACTTCAGTATTTTGGGATTTTGTTGTTGTAATGTACATCAGAATGATGAAAACAGAATTTGTAGCCAAGTAAACGATGATGTTTGATCTTTTTGGATATTTATCATCAATTTGTTCATCAGTCTCTTTCAGGTTCAGGTCTCTGCTACAGTTCCGAATTTTTAAATTATTCTAGGAATGATAAAACGTATAGAATCGGAGGGGAAGGAGAGCAGCTTGTTTTATTGGATTTATTAAAGCACATAAAATGGCATATATTTCCCTGGAGGAGTCCAGTTACCCAGCCATAACTTACATGCCCATCTGGCTTGTGAAGGTGATCCACTTGCCAGGACTGGGAAAGGCCAAACACAGAAATCAGACATAAGGGGCAGGAGAGGGGGACAGGGGTTATATCGCAAGGAAACTCACTTTTGGAAACTCATGTAGCTCTACACCTAGCTCAACAGCTATGCCCCACTGGACATGTGTCAAAATGTCCTTTTATGGGTTTATTTTACGTTCCACAAATATTTTGGACTGTTCTTTTTATTTGACACAGCACCTAAAGAAAATCAGCACTCCAGTGCCTGCTTTGAACACATTTAATGAAGGGAAAGATTATGGCTCTATTCACTTGAGCAATGGAGTCAGTGGCTGACCTCATCTGAGGTGTAAATGTGCTGGCTCTGACTCTTGAATTAAATGAAATGTTATTTCAAGAGCTGAAAATGCAGTACCCGCAAATCTTACATCCCTTATGTAGTATCTGTAATAAAGAAGAATGTACTAGTGAAATTCTCCAGTGATCTACTTTATGCCTTTTTTTAAAAGAAATGAATTCAGTGCACATTCCAGCTGTCCGATTCATTGCTCAAAAATGTGAAAACACTAAAATAATGTTGATTAACATCTTGGTATGTTGAGATGATTAATTTAAATCTTGCTTTCAGGAATTGTCATAACTTGGTTAATGCTAATACAATGCTAATAATTAAAGTACACTGTTCTTACACATGCAGAGTACAATTCATGTCATTCTTATGCTGATATACACTCAGTGAGCAGTAATTATTAGGTAGACCTGCACACCAGCTTGTTAATGCAAATCAGCCAATCATGTGGCAGCAACTAACTGCATACACACATGCAGATCAAGAGGTTTAGCTGTTTTTCAGAGCAAATGTCAGACTGGGGAAGAAGTGCCAATAATTATGGAACCTGTTTTTGGCAAAATATAATTTTTAATTTGAAAATTGTACGACCTTGGTCCAATCCAGTGGAGCACACTGCTGTTGGTAATTAAAGCTTATGTCAATAATTGTATTATGTTTTAGTTTACAGCATTTTTGTGCATGTATCAAGGGTGCCAATAATTATGGAGCCCACTATATATAGAATGGAGATAAGATATGTATTTGAGTTTATACTCACAGCTCCTGGTTATTGCACAGTGTGCCAAGATTTAAATCTCACATTTAATATCATAGAAGATTTGCAAAATGTTAACACATTTTGGAGAATTTGTTGTTTCTAATGGTGCTCTTGTGTTTATTTTCTTGAGCTGACTTAAGCTCCTTTGACCACACCAGTGGTAACTCAGCTCACACTGGACCAAAATACAGACAAGAGCCATTTCTCAGGCAAAGAATGTGGATGTTGGGGCAAAGGCTTTTCAGAGCTGACATTCATCAAAAAGAGGCAACTGCTTTCCCAAATTAATGAAATAAATATGTCCTCATGTCAGACCCCATTACAAGGCTCTACCATTTCCTTAATTTAGCAGGGGACCAAGATTATTAAAACTCTTGCTTGATTTCCATTCATGAGGCACTGCTGAGATCTCTCAGCCACTGGAGCACATTTATTCTCCACTGTAGTCAAAAGTGTGCACCAGAGAACTGAATCACAGCATATGCTTCCATTGTATCTCAATGGCTTTTAACAACTCACTCTGGCAACGACATAAATTAGCTCTGCACTCTGCACTGGCCTTGTGGCTATACACCATAACTAGTCTCTGCTGTCAAAGTCTTCCTCAGACATAGAAAAATATCACAATATCCATTCTGTCTGTCCAAGTGGCACAGAGTTTCAGAATGGATAGTGAAAGTGCCGTTTGACTAAGTAAAGTAAATGAACAGAAGAGTGGCCAGAGTTTTGTCAAGCCAAATAGCGAAACACGCTGACTTAAAGATTCCCAAGCCTGGATCCTAGTAAACATTTTGTACATGCTGTAAACATGGTTTTCAGGTAGTCCAGTCAAATTCAGCCACTGTGATCACAGTGAAACACATGAACAGAAAAGTATTGCGGTCCATTCTTTATTTATTTATATAATGATTAAGACTGATTCTTGATGCAGGTAGCTAGATTCCCAGCATCTTTCCACAGATTCTGGGGTCCATTACACATAGGCACTTTACATTTGTCCCATTAGTTTTAGTTGATTCCAGGTGTTCTGTGTTGTGGGCCAGTTTTTTTTTTTTTTTAGGCATAATAAAGTCTGAAAGGCTCAATTAAAGGGACAGGGCAAAAAGCGGGGGGCTGTTTATTAGAAAGTAAATAGACGACGTTGGTTTTATGATGTGGAAGGTCATTGTTGGTTAATAAGTGTCTATATGAGTGCAGGCAGGTGCTGTGTTAACACCTCCTCTTTACCCGCATTGCATGGAGGTCATTCATCAGGGGGAGCATTAATGAGAGCAATATAATTAATAGGTTGGCAGCAGGGACCCCTCAGTTAATCAATACAAGTGTGTTTGAAGAGCTGAACTGGGAGAAGGCCTGGGAAGATTGGGTGAGGCACAGGTCGTTGCTGGGAACCAACATTGTTCCAACGTTGTGTTTAGTGCCACATTTGTGTTGAGTCACCAGTGATCATCTTCGAGAGACCATCTTACAGTGATACGGTTATTTAAGAGGGTGAACCAGCTAAACACTTTATCCTCATGGGATACTTCAGTGGAAAAAAAACATATTACCAAAAAGTATTTGGTGACATCAAATATGTAGGAAGTATGCAAACTGCAAAACTGGAAACTGCAATAACAGCGAGGTACATGCCAGGGGAGACTGCTCAAATAAAGGGGTGGATGTAGTACACTCTTTCTTTGTAATGATACTAAAAAATACAACAATTAATATGCGCAACTGTGTAAAAGTGTATACATTCTACAAGAAGTATTTGCTTCCTGATTTTGTATATTATTGCATATTTCATTGCATTGTCCTTAGATGGCCCACACATAATCATCCCCACCATTGATGGCCATGTAATCCCTCCATCTGTGAGAGTCACAAACCTCTCAGTCTGAGTCTTTCTTTCTCCTCAAGAACATATGTAGCTTGCTTGTGTCTAATTCTTCCCACCCCAAACTTGTGAAACTTGTTCATGCTCTTATTTCCTCCAGAATTTTCTACTGTAATGCAGGACTTGGTGGCCTCCCAGCAAAGTCAGTCAGTCCAGAGGCTGCAGGTAGTCTGAAACAGAGTTATCTCCAGAACCAGGAAGTTTGAGCATACCACACCTGTCCTGGCTACACTCAACTGGCTTCCACTCAGCTTCATGTTGACTTCAAAGTAATACTGTTGCTGGTTTTTAAGTCATTGCATGGGAATCCCCCCACTCACTGAGGTCCAACAGCCGTAGCCACTTGCAGTGCCTAGGAATTGGCTCATTACTGTAGGTGATCAAGCTTTCTGCTCCATTGCACTGCGCCTGTGGAACAGTCTGCTCCATCACCAACGTATGGCTCAATCACTTGCAGCATTCAAGGCTGGGCTTAAAACCCATTTGCATCAGTGTGCCTATTAAAGTTCATTGAATCCATGATACAGTTTATTGTATTTTAACTGTGATTTTATATTACTGCACTGTTTTGTACTGTGTTTTATTGTTGCCTTCGTAGAACACTTTGAGATCATCACTGCATGATGAAAAGCCTCTGCCTGTGTTTATAGTCCTTAAAAAGTGTACATTTGTCAGGCCGTCAAATGTATCAAAACATTGTACAGCTGTACAACAATTCAAGCTCATTGGTTGAAAAATGGTTCCAACTGCCACAGCCAATAATGGCATTCTGGGGGCTTATACTGATTGTTCGTGTCGCTGCCGAAATTGCACTTCAGACAAGCAATCACTGAAACTCTGTGTACTATTGCTTATTATCCAAGCGAAGACTACATATCTAGTTATAAAACAATACATTACAGTTTGTTATCGGTAGCAACAAGCAAATTAGCTGTGTAGTTAGCCTGAAGAATTTACAAATATCCACTTACGATATAATATAGGCAATACAAACATAGTAGCGATTGCACACTCCAACACTTATATTGTGTTGATATTACAATAGTTTGTCAAGCTAACAACAACTGATGTTAGCTACATACTAGACTATTCTACTAGTAGGCTACTGTATATTATATTATTTCCAGAATCTAACTAGTTGTCGAAGCTATATCCAGACTGTGATATAACCCGACTAATCCCGACTAACCCCATCCGTTGTCGATGTCGATAAAATTCTTCATGGATCTAGCCTCATAATTTTTCTCCCAACATGCACCAGATTGATGCATTTGACTGTTAAAATGTACCAAACTTTAACCAAAGTTAAAAGTTTGGTTCATGTGTTACATCATCGTATGTCACTCGATTTTGAGAGTGGTGTGCTTTGAGATTCTGTAAACTTGGAAAGTCTGGTGCAGAAAGGTTGGGAAACACTGCTGTAGAATAAAAAATGTTTTAAGAAAGACTTCCCAATGTGGATCAGGTGAAAAAAACTATCAATCGGTCACACACCATGACACACAACTGAGAGGATAGACCCGTCTGGACACTGAAGATAGAGAGAGAGAGCGTGGGCACATAGCACATCAAACAAAACATCTTCCCAGTTCACCCTCACAAACTAAAATAACGAAGGCAAAGAAAACCAAAACCATAATGGCAGCTTTTCAGCAGCATTTGCAGTTCACTGAAAGATAGCTTGCTTGTACACAGCTCTCCCTCTAGCATAGTGGTTACCGGTCTCAGGCACCTACTGCAGAAAAGAGCACACATTTAATAGCCTGGAATAATTTGAAACAAAGTGCCTATTTAACCAGTGGGCATGGTTCTCGGATTGCCCTGCTTTCTTCCCAGAAACCGAGCCCTTGCCACAGGATCATTCTTAATACATGTCACAAACGTGACCTTAATCGATCTGCTATGCTGGAGCAATACAACTAAAAATATTGTTTTTTAAATCTCAGGTCAACTAAAAAGCATATAAAAACAGTGATAACACAGATTCATTATGGTTCATTTCTGTGCAGTTTATGGTTGCTCAAATCGAGCTAATTGAGAGAGAGAGGCAAGTAATTTTTTTGCCAAAGATGACCCACCAGGGAGAAGAAAAGGGAAGATTAGTATATCAACTATTGATAGCTAAGGTAAGGACCCAAACTTATCCAATTATAATTTTTGCTAGCCAGCTAGCCAAGTTAAAAGCACAACTATAGTGTCCTTATAAAAGCAAACTAGCTAACTAGCTAATGTTAAATGAATACAACCAGAAATAGTGTAATAGTCCTTAAAGGGCACTCTAATTTAAGTGAACGAAACAAATATTTGCATGTCTTGCCTGGAGGCCAGCGGTGCAAACTATGGGTCATTAGTTATAGGGGATGGATAAGGATATTGGTTATCCACGTGTGATGCCCTACTAGGAGAACATTCTCAAACGGTGGAAAATAGGACAATAAATTTAAAACGCTTATTTCTCCAAAAATAAAGAACAGACATATTTAATACTTATATCATGTTTCGTCAAAGCCCTCGTTGTGCATATAACAACCTAGAAAGTTTGACCAACCACGCATGTTACTCCTTTAATGCATTCTGTCATATACTATAAGTTCCTATAAATTCAAGCTAGCATGAGCCAGTGAGCTGAAAAATCCCAAGGACCAGTTTTACCCAGTGTAAATTCCAAACTAGCGGGCTATGAGGTACTTTACAACAAAATCAGCGAATAAATGTTGTAGCACCATGATTACTTATATCCTAACTGGTTATATCCTAACTCTTTTGGATGTAAAGTCATTGAATGAAAACGTTATCTCCTTGTGGTTACCGACTTCCACTTGGTATCGTAGCTAGCTAGATCCCTATTGAAATATAATATCCATAAATGGAACCACTACTTCATTACCAAGTTGCAAAATGCCATGGTGTTACCGAAAAGTGATGCTGTGTTTTACTGTTAGTGACTGTGTGATCCTGGCCAGATCTTCTCCAATTCCGGCCCAAAGTCAGCCGGTACCAGCACAAATCTAACACAGAGCTAACTAGGCTATGTTTCAAAGGAAGTACAGCTTGTGCAACCCAGTCTTACAGAGGACACACAGAGGTTTGCTGCAGTAGTGAAGTTCCCCTCTTAGATATTTGTTTTCTTCTGTTACAGGTAGGGATGTGTATCGTTAGGATTTTATTGATACCAATACCAATGCCGATACTCCTTATCGGTGCCGGTATTTATCGATACTCTTATCGATACCACGGCATGTAATTTAGTGTATAAAATAAAGACGTTACAAGATGGTAAAAGATTCAATCGTTTTTTATTACCACAAGGTAACTGTCAATGTGATAATGCTTCAACAGAACAGAAGCTTAACTTAAAATTACAAATGGTTCTCAGAATAGATGAAATAAAAAAAAACCTAGGGAGATGACCAAAGCCTTTGCCTACATGTTCAACCCAACAGACACATACATGTAAACAGAACAGTGTAGAGGAGGTGCTTCTCCTGACGCATTTAGCCCTAACAGTAAAATGGCGCTGCGCATGTTTAAAAAAAGGGCAATTTAATTACTTATTATTTTTAATCCAGCTTTACTGGCAGTCTTAAACCTTTAAGGATGTATATATTGGGAATCTATCTTGTAAATTATGTCAACTTAATCTAGTATTTCACTTCCCCTTTAATGATTCATACACTCACCGTGACTTGATGAAGAAGCACTGTCGGAGTCTGCCTGCACGGAGGAGGGCACGGTGTTGTTTGCGTCTGCCAGATTGCTAACTTTAGATGCGTTGTATAGGTAGACTGCAAGTGTTTCATGATGTTGCTGGTGTTACCCCCCTTTGACACAACTACTTTCTTGTATATATTGCATTGAGCCGAGGATTCATTGAGTTTGATGAAGTGAGCTCTTACGGCCGACATATTGACTACTAGAGAAAACAACGGGGCGCTGCGTCATAACCTGTCGACGGCGGCAGTGTCATAATTACGCGACGGTTAGGTAGAATACCGAAAAGAGTATCGTTTGTCTAGAATCTTTAGCAGTACTCTGGTACCGGCCAATTAGGAACCGGTACCAAAAAATACCGGCTCTCGGTACAGATCCCTAGTTACAGGTCAACCATCCAACCTTCATATGAAAATTTATATTGACTGGGCACCATCATAATCATTTTTAATGGATGCCATCTCATCTAGTTTAAACCCTGTGTGGGAACACAAAAATGAATAGGTTGCTATGGGTTGCTCCTACATGTTGTCATGTGATTAAGAACGATCTATAGTCGTCATCATTACCATTAAAAAGTAAGTCCCTTTAAGATGTGGTACGTTTGATCACGTGAACGTGATTAAGGTACCACCTTATTTTCAGCCAGGAAAAACTCTATCTTTGTGGATATAAATGGACCTCCACTTGAGCTATTTGGCACTGCACCAATGGTTCAGTACTGGCTAAGGGCAGGACATCTACTTTGCGGAGAACAGGGAAGCAGCCACAGAAGCAGGACAATCGGGCATTGTGGTAAATTCTATCATAGGCTTACAGTAGGACAAAAAAGAAACTGCTAAATGCTGATCTTGATTAGTTTGGTCAGTTGATGTATATGTGTGTGGGGGGGCTAGGAACATACAAACATTGGCTAAATTCAGTCAAGTGCAAACAAGCGTCTCAAACGTTTCTCAGTGTGTTATATTAGCTGCTTTTGTTTTGTTTTGTTTTTTGGTCCAGAAAGCCCAAATAATATTTATATATTTATACATTTATATACTGGTGCACGCATAGGACTATTTCCATCTCAGTCAAGTACAGTCTCAGCTATTTCATCCTTTGCGAGAAGTAAAACTGCTAAATAAGGAGCTTGAACAACATATCGAAATCTTTAGTCTTTGTCAACACCATGCATTTGAACAACAAACTTTTTCATCATACACGTTTACATTAAAACATCAATGATCAAATTCTGTTTGCATTGGTAACTTTACCGTTACTATAATAGTGAGCAGGAGGCTCTGAGGGAAGGACAATGATGACGGAACCTTTGTTGACAAACTGTGCAGACATGATGTCTGAGCTCTGTGTTGTGGAAACAACGCATTGCTGCCATTTCAACTACAATACAATATTCAAACTCATTAATGGTGGTCAAAGATGTTCCTACTAACCTTCTACTAACTCATTTGTTTTAGACTTTCCTTAGATTTCTTACACTTCATATTACACAAAATAAGTTAGCACAATTGATGCCACTCTGTTTCAGAGAGCTATACCTTTTTAAATGACATGCATACAAAAGAATACGGAACTAATATCATAAGACCTGTCATGTTTGAGGCCTCTGGTGCACTTAGCTAGCGGAGGCAGGCCAATATTTGCAAAATCATGGCTCAGCTGCCAAATATGAGCACCAGGGGCATTTTTGGAAACCGGATACACTGATAAAGGCTGAGCAATGGGGTAGCGATCGCAGCAGCAGCCCTATAATGGTCCCTCTCCCCCATGAACAAATACCGAGCTCAACCACGAGGTCATCCACACGCTAACCACGCCAGCCATCTGCCACCTTTATTTCGCTGTCGAGTTGTAGTTGCATTAACTATAGAAACTGAGGGAGGCTGAGATCAACCGCCGTCAAACACTTTGAACAAGCATCGCGGTATGTTTTTACAACCCTAACCTTGTAATTACTGCATGGATTCAGAATTAGACTAAAATGGGAATAAGCCTAACACCACCAGATAATCAGTTCAGCAGGCTGTTTATATTTTGCACATTTGTGTAGTTGTGAGGGTCCCTTCAGACAAAGCTATTTTGACTGAAGTGGCGATGTGTGCTGAACACCATACACATTCCTGAGAAGTGCTAATTTACCTGCTCTACATACATTCAGTATGACACCTCATGAGTGTGCTGACATTACATCTGCACATGGTTCATGGTAGAAATGACCCTTTAGATGGAGGGCAAAGTGATGGGAAAGTCAAACTCCACTTTGCGGAGCTCAGTAGCACTAAACCAAAGCAACGTGAGGTGAAAGATGGGCAAAGGCCCTGGACTCCCTTCCCTAACCCCTGATGCTTTGTGCAGCAGATTCCTACAGCCCAGGGGGCTGTGCTGAAGAACAATGCTCAGTGTGAGCCCTGCAATAGAAAACGGCTCCGTTTTCCCCTCTCTCAGAAACAGACACAAGTGGCTGCATTTCCTGTTTCTGGATTAAGTTCAAGTTTTTTGACTGTGACCGGGGCTCTTTTCTGACTCGAAAGTTTGATATTTATCACGGACTCCCCTGTCCTTCTTATCCAGAGCGAGAGGGAAGGCAGGCGGGGGGAGACTGTACAATGGTCAACTGAAAGGAACCATTCTTTTATTCAGCAATTAACCCCATCTGGGTAAATAATACGGTGTTGTGCAATTGAGCCGTCGCTGTTATGCACCGGGTCCAGAACCCGAAACCACTTCAAAGCACCACTCTCCAAACGATGACAAGATGCGGCAGAAACAGCTTTTCACAAAGTATATAATGCAAGTATTGTGTTTCATTGTACAGTACTAAGGAGAGTAAAGCTGCAGTGATACTGCAGATAACGTGTCTGGATGCACTTACCTGCTGGAAACCCAATCTTATTGTTTTAAATTGGGGGCTCAGGGTGGGAGGCAGCAGGGTGGGGGTGGGGGGTTATAAACCATGACCAAGGAGGGACAGAAAGGAAAAGTCCCTTTCTTACCAGGCCGTGACAGTTTGCCTCCCTGTTTTTGTCTCTGAATATGCATGGTAGGTGTGTTTGTATTCCATTGTTGTCATGACTTTACCCCACTTATATGCCAAACCCTCACCCCTATGCCTGCCCCACACCCCTCATCCAGCACCAGCTTGGAGAAGCCATAATTACTTCTCATCACACCCATCTGCCAGATTTATTGCAAGTGTACCAAACATATGATATACTGGATATGAGAGAGAGGCTGCTGGCTTGGAAGGGTGTCAGTGCTTCCCTGAAGGAGATTTGATCTTCCCTGGGAGAGCGTAGTTATGGCTGTATTCCTGGGGGCTCCATTAACCTGCCCGGCTCCACGCTGCATTTTTGGCACCGGTGGGGTGTGTGTTCGGGGAGAGGGAAGCCTTGCTCTCGCCTGCTGTGGAATGTGCCACAATGTTGCAGGAGAACACGTCTCCTCCTTTAGTAGGGACATTGCCCTCTCTCTCTCTCTCTCCCTCTCTCTATTTATATAGCACTACCTTACATTTATTACCTACTAAATTTTGACTACAAAATGTATCACAATATCTCTGGATTCCATCTGGACAGCATTTGCATATGTACAGGCTTTCATATGAATTGATCCTTATTTTCTTTTTTTACTGTTAGAGGACATCACCAACTGAAGCCAAAAGTTTGAGGTCTGGGGAAAGGGTTTGTGTTTGCTGACTTGAATAGAATGTAAGCAACAGGAATAAGAGTAATGTCATTTTTAATGAAAGCTACTTCACAAAAAAGTATACAACATGAGGGAAAAGTCTAGGAATTAAGAGAATCCGACTTCAGATGGGCTTTGCCTGTGCCAAAACGGCGCTGACTTGTTTGCAAATCGGCTGAAATTTATTTCTGTTTTATTGAAAAACTTATTTAAAACAAACATTGTGAAAAATGCAACAATTGATTGCGCATTATATTTTTAGGTTGCAAAATATGTGGCTGGTATGAGAGACCTCTTAATCGCTATTTCTCAAGCATAGGCCATAAAAATTCCACAAATCCATAAACATCCTGCATTTACAAGTTGGATTTTGCATTAACTCAGCAATATTACTTGTATATCAATCATCTTGTTTGGCCAATGCACAAAAATGAACTTCCAATGAAATCCAGGTGGAATGGCCTGTTTCCAGATTGTTGTTTCATCTCTGGTTTGTGTCGAACAGCAACATCCTCAGAATAATGACAAAAAGAAAAGGCAAGATCATTACAGTGGATGGAGCTAATTACCTCAAATATCAGGGGTCATATGTATCAAACTGCTGAAAAATTAGTCTGAAGTGTCACTCAAGTGTAAAAATTGGTGACTTTTACTCCTACTGTACACTCACATTTAACAATAAAAGTATTTATCAAATTTCTCTTACTCCAGTCTCTTATAGCTTTCATAGTACAAGGAGCAGGGCCAGGCCTATGAGCAGGGTCTCAACGCTTGCCGTTAGAGAGGCAATGCCAGGTGGGCCTGGAAGCTGTGGTGTTGGGAGTTCCTCTGCAGACAGATATGGTGTGGTCTGCATTATCTGCATTACTGGAAAACATTGCATTTAATTTTGTTGTTTGTGTTTTTCTTCATCCTGACAGTCACCAACTCCACTGCATTGCTTTCTCCCAGGATGCAGACCACTACCTCTGCAACTGCACTTAGAGGTTTAGGTGCAGGAAATCCACCCGAATCCCGGCCTCTCTGTGTGGAGTTTGCATGTTCTCCCCGTGTTCGTGTGGGTTTCCTCCGGGTACTCCGGTTTTCTCCCACAGTCAAAAGACATGCAGGTTAGGTTGATTGGAGAGTCTAAATTGCCCATGAGTGTGTGAGTGAATGGTGTGTGTGCCCTGCGATGGACAGGCGACCTGTCCAGGGTGTGTTCCTGCCTTTCGCCCAATGTATGCTGGGATAGGCTCCAACCCCCCTGTGACCCTGTTCAGGATAAGTGGTTTAAGATAATGGGTGGATGAATGTGTCTTATAAATAATGTAGTGTACAAACCAGTGCTAGAAGTTGCTTTCTTGAAAGTGAAGATTTCCTGGCACGTCCAGGATACAACGTTTATACCTTTTATTTTCGCATTTATCTGGGGTCAGAATTGCAAAGGTGAAGCTGGCATATGTATTCTTTGTGATTTGCCTCCATTTTTAGTGGTGTGCAAATATTTGGGCACCCCTGGCCTTTTACAATGAATATCAAAGTGAACAGAAGCGAACCCGACCTCTAAATTTTCCATTAAACATGACACATTTCTTCAAATTTTTAAGCAAGACTTTTTTTATTTTTTTATTACAGTTTCAACATAAGAAAAATGGGAAAAGGCCCTGTGCAAGTTTGGGAACCCTGTCGGTTAGTAATTTGCATCTCCTGCTCGGGCAACTATAACAGCTTACAAATGTATCCTGTAGCCAGTTAGAGTCTTTCAATTCTCATTCTCACATTCTTCCTGGCTGCACCTCTAGCTATGAAATATTCTTCGGCCTCTTTGCACATACAGCATGTTTTGCGATGGTTCCAAAACCTTCATCCGTCTTTCCTGGAGGTATTCATTGGTTGATTTTGAGGTATGCTTTGGAACATTGTCTAGCTGGAATACTCAACATTTCTTCAACTTCAATGTCTGGACTCACCTTCGGACATTAGCCTCTAGAATCTCTTGATATTTGGTGGAATCCATTGTTCCATATTTCCTGTGCCCCTCTTCTCTACAAAGGCTTCACCCTTTTTTTTCTAATTATACCTTCTTTGGTGGTCAAAAGGTTCAATTTTGGTTTTGTCAGTCCAAAGCACATTTTTCCAAAAGGCTCCAGGCTTCTCAATGTTTTATTTTGCATACTTCAGATGCTTAATTTTATGTTGAGGTCGTTCTTTCTGGCAACTCTGCCATGTAGGTCTGTATGTATGTATGTATGTATGTATGTATGTATGTTGTATGTTGTCCAGTGTACAGAGAGACTGGTGTCTGGTACTCTTTTTTGCAGCTCTTTCACAGTATGGGTGCCCAAATGTTTGCACCCCACCGTATGTCCTCTTTTTTATCTCAAGTGTGGGCTAAATTTTCCTTTAATTCTTTCCTTTTTTGTTTCAACCTCTTCCTCCAACATTGCAGTTTTCCCCACAGTCCAATTTGGTTTTCTTTTTGTATCCACTTTGCTTAGCCGAACATTAGGCAACAATATTTTTCAGATTTCCCAAAAGCTGATTGATTCTTCCTCTTTGCAATTTTTCTGATTGATGATATCATCTTAATCGTTTCCTTTGAGGCACCTGTGTTTGCCGCAACTTAGGAATGACTCTTTAGAATACTTCAAGACGTATCTAAGTGTGAGCTGCTTGATAAATATGTTTTACCAACCACTTTAAGCAGAGAGGGATTACACTCATAAGTAAGCTCTTAAGAGGTTTATTAAGTGTAATTTCTATGGTACACATTAGGAAAAAGCACTTCTCAAATGTGCACGACAAGAATTGTTTCTTTTGAATATTTTTACCGTTGAGTTCACCTGGAAAATTTGTCAAGAGAAGCAATTCTTGCAGTATCTACCGCATATCTGGTAGCAGCATGATGGTTTCAGGCTCATTTGATACCTTGGACCCTTGGACCCAGGCAGGGCCGCCTGTAGCGTAGTGGTTAAGGTAAATGACTGGGACACGCAAGGTTGGTGGTTCTAATCCCGGTGTAGCCACAATAAGATCCACACAGCCGTTGGGCCTTTGACCAAGGCCCTTAACCCTGCATTGCTCCAGGGGAGGATTGTCTCCTGCTTAGTCTAATCAACTGTATGTCGCTCTGGATAAGAGTGTCTGCCAAATGCCAATAATGTAATGTAATGTAATGTAATGTAATGTAATGATGACTTAAAGCCATTTAGCCAACAAATGTGTTCCATGACGTATCAGCAGAATTTAAAGCTGAATCTAGTTCCAGCCCCCAATTCCCACTGAGATCCTTTCAAATTCAAAGAGGTTTAGTATCACTGAGGAGAACATGAACATAAGATATCGGGCCAGAGTATGCAGTGTCGAAAAACAACAGCAGCACATTGTCTACTGCTGCCAGGTATGTTTCTGCATATGATACTGGAGGAAGCTTCACTGCAAACAATTTGAACAGTATGATTGACTGACCACATGATTCGTCTTTTGTTTCATCATCATTATGTGCAGTGGTACCATTTAGAGTGTCTTCTCACAGTCTTTTAAATTGCGCCTATTCAAAGTGAAACACATGCATAGGTCTGAACATATAATTCATTAATATTACGCCAGAAAGGCACTATTCCATAAAATGTACAATACCAATTAAGGTTCAAAAACGCCTTTTTTTAAATGTTGTATTGCATGTAAAATCAGGCATTCAAAGAATTCTGTGGTGTGTATTTGTTTAGGAACAAGATCTTGAAGTGGTCTGAGAGAAGGTCAGGAAGGTTTTATTGGGGGTTTTAGTTTGCGGTTTAATGGAGTGTTGATTCACTCACTTAGCTTCCTCATAGGTGATAATCCCCCAGGTTAACATTTCAAGCACAGAATAGATTAGAGGAGCCACTTCAGGTGTCCTGGTGTTACTTGAAACAAAAGCAAAAGGTAAACAAAATTATTCTAAGGCTAGGTGCGTTTACCTACTGATAGTTCCACTGTCCATTGAGTAATTACAGGGGATTTCAAAATGCCTTTACCGCTGTCCTTTTCAAGTGTTTCCCAATACAATGGATTGTCTCTCAGTGGAAAAGTTTACAAGCAAAACATTAACAGCCTTATGCGATTAATAGTCATTCAAACCAGGTGGAGATCTATTACTCAGTGTGAATGCACCCTTGGTGGTCATTCGGGAAAATGTGTGACACAGTTTGAGTTTTGGAAGCACATACAGTACTGTGACACTGCAGACCAGTTTGCAACGGTTTAAGTCCAGCCGTTATGCAAAAAAAGAAGACTGGTCAGCGACAGCCCTCAGTCAATCTTCCACCTTAATGAAAGTCCGGTTTCCCCTGCCCCAGGTGAGGTGGAACAAAGATGGTATCTGTGAAACAATTACACTGTCACAATCAAAGGAAACTGACTTTAAGTAGTCCGTCAAATTCACATCGGGGGCTAATGACTAGTCATCCTTCCCACCATGTCAGAAAGGTCCTGAATCACCCTTTGTTCTCCAGCTCACCTGTCTCTAAGTAGATTGCTTAGCATTACACCTCAGGCGACGATGTCCACACTTAAAAGCCAAGCTGGGCCCCTGAGGTGGTATAGAGCAGTGAGAATATACCCGCACTACAAACATACCCAAATCACTACTTTCAGCTCACCGGATTGCACTGTTCCAGGCTGCGAAAACTTTTTTTTTTGTCATGGACCCTGTAAAAACTGTTTGATTATCATGATATACTTTTTTTCTTTTTCAGTTTTTCATTTGTTTCCCAGTTTGTTTTTGGACCTCAGTGCTTGCTTTTGTTTCTTATATTTTGATAAATTCTCCTTCTGTCAGCCTACTCAGTAAATCATCTTTGTGACAGTTCTCTGGAAAAAGTGCTGCACTAATAGAATTTACTTTTTATTAGTACACTAGATGTATTATTCTTGTTCTTCATGAGAAAATGAAAATAGAACCATGCCTAGTATGATTGGGTTATAATAAGGTTTATTGTTAATTTGTACTATATGGAAAAATGAAATTTGAAAAGTGGGTGTTAATGTATTCTCACTGGTTAGGAATATTTCAGTGTTGGAAACTGCTGTGCGCATAAAGGTCAAAGAAATTACTTACTTTTTCCTTTTGTGTCATTAAAGTTCATCACAAAGCACATTGCAGTTCGATTGAAGGTGAGCCTGATTTCCCCCCATACCGACAAAGAAATTGTATTCAACAAGTTGTCCTCTTTGTGTTACAAAGGGTTAACAGTTGTTTCATTTTGAACATCAATTAAAGGTGTAACACTAATTACAGAACACATTAGGAAACTGGAGGTATCCTGCAGTTTTTCTTCCAGCTTAATGATTTGCCAGGAGCCTCAACATATGGCATGCCTGGAATATTTGTGAAACCTCAAATATGTGAAAGATATTGTGTCTGGGAAGTAGATAGCAATAGTGACCTGTGAGCTTGTCGAATGACAGCCTTGCATCAACACTGAAGCTAGATGAATACATAGGCCTTGTGCCAACCGGTCAAATTAATAGGCACGTTGTTATTGAAAATGACTAGTGGTCTCTTACGCTGTGCCAGTCTCACTCTTGAACCCACCAGGCAGCTGGTTTTGCTTTGCCTGATTCGTCGTGGTGACCACGCCGTAATGGCCTCCTCTCGTTTCCTTTCTTTGTTCAGAGCAGCCCCCTCACACACACACACACACACTCTCCTCACTGCACCTAACCCCCAACCCATGTGCTCAGGCAGTCCTGGGGACACCCCATCCATTCTTTCTTTATTAAACTTCAGCACTTCTCTGAGACTCATTTCCCTTCACAGGCTTTTTCCTGTGTTTCCAACGACTGGGCCAAGGTGGAGTCGGGAGGGCCGCCCGACTGGGCCAAGGTGGAGCTGGGAGCCCGCCCAACTGGGCCAGGGGATGGTTGGGGGTCGGGGAGGTGATGCGGAATCTAGCAGGGGGACAACATTGGAAGTGACCGCACCTGTGAGCAAATCCAACTTAGCCATTGACACAAATACAGGAGAACATTTGGAGAAACCAGTCATGCTTGGAATATGCTACTTAGCTTGTTAGAGCAGAGACAGATAATTTCCCCCCTGAAAAGAACACCATGCACTTTGAGATGAGGGGTAGAAGCTCCTCTAATTTGTCAGCTGAACAATTCATTCTGCTTTAAAGCTTCACTGCGGTGATTGTATCTGACCAAAGCTAATGAATGGACACTAAACTGGGCTCAAGGTATCAACTTTGGAACTGACAGGTACAAGAACAACAAGACATTAATTGGTTGAAGACAGATGCATTCAGACATTTTAAAAGCCACTGAAAGTAGCCTTCATTTAGATAATTCAGGCAAAGCTCATCATCAGTGTGTGTATATGAGAATGGGGGGGAATGGTTCCATTCTTTTCTTTTTTTTTTACTTGCAAGAAATGCATTTTTTTTCCTGGTCTTTACTGGAACCATCTGTGGTGGTTTCTGGCAAGACCCCCAGCTTTGTAAGGCCTGTTTTTTGTTGTTGAAATAGTACACATTGCAAGCTGGGGTAAACCAGCCAATAGATGTGAAGTGGCCAGAATACTGTTAACAAATTAACACAATGAAAAAATATACATGTTGTTGATACAGATGACAAAGAGGTCTTTAATGTTTTATATAAGCCAGCTAGTCAGTGCTGAAATTGCTGCAACCAAGATTGTTTAGGCCAGTAAACTTTAACTGTAAATAATCTTTAACTGCATTCTTCGATGTACGCCTTATCATTGTTGTTTGTGATGGTAATTCAACCTCTCTATACGCATATTATACAAAACCAGCTCATATCAATCTTTTGTCTTGTTTGTGTTATCCCAATCACCAAATGTTGATTGTAGTGAGAAAAAATAAGTGCAAGTTCAAGCACTTTCAGGCATATTTAATTACCGATGTTCATGTACTAATTGGCCACATACATTGCAGTCCATAAGTATTTGGACAGTAGTACAATTTCTGTTATTCTGGCTCTGTACTTCAGCATATTGGATTTAAAATGAATAATGAAAATGAGCCAATATTGCATTTAGGTGACAAGCGTATTGTATTACTACATATACATGGTGTATCTACTATACATAGCCAAATATAAAGAAGATTGGTTTCATTTGAATAAAATATGAATGTTAATTTTCTTTATTTCATGAACCACACAGGCTTTCAAGATAAGGCAAGTAGAATTCAGGTCTTAAGATTCAAAGCCTTTCTCAAAGAGCCTAATTCATACTCTGTACAGTATATGGGTAATTGCAGATATTAAAGCCAGAGGCAATATATTATACTTGCACACTTTTTCAGCAAAGTCCACAAACTGTCATTATGTAGTATACAAATTTCAAACTAGTGTGATGAAATGATTAATCCTATATTAGAATGTTTTGAGTGGAGTGTAAATTGCTATGATCTCTTAATGGTATGAATCTAATTTTCAGGTCATATAGTTACATAACCATTTAATCATAAGTATCATAATACTAGTTTGATGGCTTAATTGGTAGAGCATTGTACAAACAATACAAATGCAGTGGTAGTTCAATCCGGGGGGAAATTCAATCAAACTGTACATTGGTCTAGATAAAAGTGGTATGGCTGCTTGAAACATGCGCCCTGCTCCTGCTGAATGGCCGAAGCTAACCATGTGTGCGATTGGTTAGTACTTGGGCGGGAGACTTCGTTGGAAAAATAAGTTGTTGATGGCCCAGTAGGGGGTGATATTCCCTCTGATCAAACAAAGCCCAATGCCCTGGTGAAGTGATGGGGACACTGTGCTGCAGGAGATGCCGTCTTGCAGCGTTAAACCAAGGTCCTGACTGTGGTCATTAATGATCCCATGATACGCATGATAAAGAGTAAGGGTTCCCAGTGTTTCCCAGGTCCTGCACATTGATGGTGGTTGAGATTTGGTGGTTGAGTTTCCCCCTCATCACAGTAATGCGCTTCGAGGATGAGAAAAGTGCTGTATACATAAATGCAAGGAATTAATGACTTATTATTATGAATGAACAATGTGTTCTCAGAAGTAAATATACATACGGGCCTGTATATACATAATTATTAATATCTGTCCAAATGCAATTGACAGATTAAACAAAGTCATGGTCAATTACTGTGCATAAACATTTGCTCAATGATCAGTTACCCACATATGTTGTAATGTTGTAATGTAATGTCTATGTAATATAATATGCTCTGATCCAATTTATATTTTATCTGCTGAATTGATCAAAATAATTAATAATATGCTGCCATCTTAATACCATGCAAAAAATATAGGGGCAAATAAAGTCAACTATTACCGTTTATCGATTCCCTGTACAGATGCCACCATGACCCTATAGATGGGGCGGAGTGCATGCGGGGGACTAACCACAGATCTGCCCCCCCCCCCCCCCATGCACATTTCACAATCCATGGCTATTTCCATGACAACATATTACATATACTTGAAACCTTTGTTTAGCTGGGTAAGTGCTGATTGCTGATTATGCTTTTTTTTGTTTGTTTCAGAACTGTAGGCAGCATAAATGGCAACTTTTATTCCACATATGGATTTTGAATTTGGATCCATCCATCCATCCATCCATCATCACCCGCTTATCCGGAGTCGGGTCGCGGGGGCAGTAGGCAAAGCCGGGTATTCCAGGCGTCCCTCTCCCCAGCAACGC
The DNA here is from genome assembly GCF_963514075.1 of Conger conger. NCBI lineage: Eukaryota > Metazoa > Chordata > Actinopteri > Anguilliformes > Congridae > Conger > Conger conger. The sequence continues at coordinate 56,317,188 of NC_083760.1, read as the reverse complement.
ATTCTAGCTCCTCCTGGGGGATCCCGAGGCGTTCCCTGGCCAGGAGAGATATATAATCTCTCCAGCGGGCTCTGGGTCTCCCTCGGGGTCTCCGCCCAGTTGGACGAGCCCGGAAAACCTCCAAAGGGAGGCGCCCGGGAGGCATCCTGATCAGATGCCCGAACCACCTCAATTGGCTCCTTTCGACACGAAGGAGCAGCGGCTCTACTCCGAGCTCCCTCCGGATGTCCGAGCTCCTCACCCTATCTCTAGGATTTGGATCAGTACTAAATTTAAATACATTCCACCCAATAACATTTCAGGTTCCTCTAAATGGCTTCTCTTCTGCAAATTTGCTTTAGTGGTCTTGAGGGCAGATCAGCAGTAATATTCAGTAGTACTGTATATGCCCGTGAAGTGCGCTGAATAATTTCAGGTTTTAGACTCACATTTTAGATATGTTTCCAGCAATTACAGCAGAACTAAAATGCTGTGCTGAAAGTTCTGATTATAGGCCAGACTAGGTTACTTCCTTTCAGAATTGCATTACCATGTTCTAGAAATAAACACCAATGGAAAGTATTTGGTTGGACATACAGAACTTATGTGTGCCTTGTAAGGGCAATTTGCTTGGTATGTTTTTGGTATTTAAACACATTTTCATTTTTGACCGACCTACTACTAATAAAGTATAATACCTTAAAAAAATCCATGTGTCTTCCAGGCATAAAAATACTTCAAGACAGATGAGACAGAGTCTAATTCCCCAGAAAGAGAAATAAAGAGAAGGATTTTCCCCTCTCCTTATCATCTGCCTTGATTTACAGAGATGTCGAGAGTGTATGCCTCGAGGATATGTAGTTCCGGGGCATTTGTCATTACACCGCAGTACACTTCCCATAGATATCACGCTGTTCCGTTAATGAGAGGCATGCCAAAGTTGAGCTTTGTAAGACGGATTGTGGGGACATTGAGGCCTCCTGCTAGCCTGTCCTCCCCAGTCCCAGTCCTCACCCTGTCTGGCCTCAAGGCAAGGAATTAGAGCGACCGGACTGTGCCTCATTTAACATTAAGTCTGTTCTAGCTTGAGGAATCCTGTGGCAATGTTTGGCATGCTTGCAGTTATGCAATAAAAGGGCAATACTCTTTTAAAAGCGGTAATTTACAATACATTTTCTAACTTTCAACAGTAGTGGTATATTCCCATTAGAAACTTGTCTTGTGCAGAGTGGGGAGGTTTATAGATATACAGTGGGCTTCAGAATTATTGGTACCCTTAATAACAGTTGGGTAAAAATGCTGCATATAATAGACAACATGGATAATGACCTATATTTCATGTTCAAACATATGGGAAAACTTATTGACATACTCTTTATTTTCCAACATGTATAAAGTAGTGTACAGTATTTCCCCAAAAAACTGTTTCCACAATTATTGGCACCCCTGGTTTGATACTTTGTGCAAACACCCCTGGCAAAGATGCCACAAGTCTTTTCCTATAATTTGCGATAAGGTTAGAGAACACTTTTGAAGGGATTTTTGACCATTGCATGCATTCCATTTTGCTGCCTAACCTGTCAATGGTGTATGGCCAAAACATTACATTTTAGTCTCATCTGACCATATCACTCTCTTCCAGTCATAATTCCAATGAGGTTTGGCAAAGTCAAGATCCTTGGTTTTGTTTATTGTGCTCAGTAAGGGCTGTCTTCATGCCACCCTTCCAAAGAGTTTGTCGTATGGAGGTGCCATTTCATGGTTATTTTAGAGATTTGGTCATCCCAAGACTTAAATCCTTGGGTTCATTATGGCCTCCCTTGTCATCTTTCTCACTGTCTGTGGGGACAAAGTGCACTTGCATCCTATTCCCCTTACAGTGCTAAGTGGCGTGTACTCTTTACCTGGCTTGTGATGGTAAATTACCATCCATTGACAGGCTTTTCCCATGCTCCATTGACAGGCTTTTCCCATGCTGATGGATGACAAAGGGACTTTGTCATGCTTGTTACCTACTTTTCATACTCCACAGGAATTGTATTTCCAATTTAACTTTGTTTGATTTTGACTTTACAGTCTGTAAAGGGGTATCAATAATTAAGGCACTTATGGTTTTCAGAAGACATTAGATTACATAATAAAAAAATATTATGAAAGTAGGGAGCTGATATGGTTACATAATAAAAAAAATCACCTGTACTCATGTCATGTCATTTCCATCCTTTTAAGAAATTGGTCACTAGTAATAGCTCAAATATACTGTAAAGTCTATGTTTTATTTTTGTTCGTTTGTTTTAGAAATGATAATTTTTCTGCTTTCTCATAATTTCATTGGACACAACCACCAAAAGAAAATTAAAATACCTTGTGATGTAATGTTAGCAGAGTACATTTTGTATTTGTTTTACATTTTTATATGTCAGGCATAATGCCAAGCCTAGAATTTATACCCAGATACCCTATAGAACTTTGATTTGTTTACAGAATTTCACGGAGCCAGCTCTTGGATTTCACTGAACCTAAACAAGAATGAACTAGGTGACAACAATGCCAAAGAAAAATACATTTAGAACCTGAATTGTGTGGTCCACGGATGATTGTGGCCCTAAATGACCACGTAGCTCTGGGATTTCACATTATAAGCACTTTTTAGAGTGGATTTAGGGAACACCAGAAAGGGAGAAAGGACAGATTTTATATTATTAGTGCTCAAGAAGCAACACTTAGACAGCAGTGTTATGTAGTGGGTCAATGATTGGGCTTAGGGCTCAGATCCAAAAAAGGCTATTGCAAGGTACTTAATCTCAATTGTTTGATAACTGAAGACATGCTGCTAAGTAAATCACGAACAATAAAGAAGAATAACTAGCAGAGGCAGGGCTGGTCTTAGCCATAGAACACCTCCAGTCTGCCATTGCAAAGGATGAAATTGAATGAAAAGGACTTTCAGAGATGATCGAGTAACAGTTCAACTGATGACACTCTGAGCTTAACACACTCTGTCTGCTGCAGTTCTCTGCTCCTGTTCCTACAGCATAAATACAACAGAGACAGCTACAAGGACATTTGGCTTTACCCTTTAGCTGTTCTCCTTAAAGCTTTTTTTTTTTTTTTTTGCCTTTCAGAATTCCGCTACAGCCTGCCTCCAGCAAACGCATTTCATAGCTCCTTTGATTAATTGTGAAGCTTGCGGATTAGGAGAATTTAGCAGCTTTCCAGACGAGGTTTGGCCCTCACAACGCTGCTCTGAAATGTTAGCAGGGAATGACATTCTGCTCTTAGTGGACAAATCTGTTTCAGATAATTTAACAACCTCTCACTGGATAATGAGGTAATGGACCCCTCCCTTGAACAATATTCAAACAATTTATGTACTACAAACTCTGTGGTAATTATTTCCAGTTTACTGTTTAATTGCAGTTAGCTGGATTCCATTGCTTTTGACACCAGGAAAAACATATTCATATACTCAGTATGCTCAAGGTACAGCAGGTGTGTTCTTGTATGGAGCATTAGAGAAATAGCTTTCAGTGCAATGATTCAATAGCTTTATCTACCTCATACTTTCCGTCAAGGCCTAGCCTTTAAACTCACAGTATGTACACAAATTATGCAGGGCCGTGAATTGATACACCATAAAACGCCTGTGACATTTATTTTATATATAATGGATGACTTGTTTTTGTAGAGCTGCTGGGGGGTTGGGTGGAGAGCAAGGGAGAAAGTAAGTCAGTTGGTTCATGAAATTTAAAAAATCAACTGCTTTTGCAAGAGTCAGGTTCAATCTCTGAAGTAGCTCTGATTTTAAAGAAAGCCTTGCCCCTAGACCTCACAATGGGGTATCTATTACATTGACTACCAAAGAAATGTTCTTTTAATTAGCCACATTCATCTTTTTCCCTTGTTTTGACAGAAATTCTTACATAAACATACACCACAAAGAGAGAGGGTCCAACACAAAGCATGGTCATTTTTATGTTTGACAGAGTCACTTGGAACAAAAACAACTGTGACCTTGTTTTTTGCACATTTTTATGTCAGACTTTTTTCTTTCTCATGAAGTCATTGAACAAGCAGCACCTGTGCCTACAGAAAATCAATGATTGCATTTGGGTAGGCAATAACCAAGCAGTGATTATGGTAAAATAAAATATCAATGGGCTGCATGTTTAATCAGCTGTGTCATGTACAAAAGCAGAACCTATTTAAGACTAATTGGGGAACAGGTTGTAATTCTCCTGCACTCCAAAACTATGTGAAATAGGACTCTCTCTTATCTTTGTTTTCATGAATATAAATTACATTAAAATCAAATTAATAACATTATCTTGCTCTTGCTAATATTTTCATACAGTTAATACTCAATTTAATACAGTACTCAGCACAGCTGTCCATTCAGGACAATTCCAACAGAGACTATATGTGTAGTGGTTGGCAGCATTGACAGCAGAAGACCATACACAGGAGCACTGACTGGTAATGTCTTTTGAAGTGTACCTGAAAGAATGATTTTACTTGCCACTTTCATTTTAGTGATATTCATGACGTGTTAAAAGCTTATACCTTAGGCGTGAAAATCAATCGGCGCTCAAGCATGAAACAGACTATTGAAATAACAGTAAGAAAGGGAAAGAGATCTCACTTTCATATAGGATATAAAGAAATATCAAATGCAACAAACTTTCAATGTTAAAATTGCATACGATCCACATTGGTCATGGTAATTATATGTAAATAATACATGTAAATGTCAAATATAAATTTAAGACTGTCACGAAGACACTTTACAGAGTAACAAGGAAGGGAATAAAACATATCAGCCCTTTGCCCCCAAATGGCATATGAGCTAAACGACTCCCTTATGGGGAGAAAAACCCTCAAACAGTGGTGAGAAATAATTCCCAGATGGGAAGAAATCTCAGAAGGAACCCAGCTATTGGGGCATGCCCATCCACCGCTGGCCTATAAGTTTGATGTATTAAACTAGTATGTAAACTAGAAAGTCCATATAGAGGGATGTAGAGTCTGGAGTTCAGAGGGGAGGAGGATGAACTTGTAGCTCCAGGATGTGTCAAAGCGTGGGCAGGACCAGGGAGGAGCAGGGCTGCCGCAGTCCACGACCTCAGAGCGGGGGTCCGGTTGGGGGAGCAGCAGGAAAAAGAAACAAAGAAAGATGTTAGGCTCTAAGATGTATTAGTACATAGAATTACATTTCCTCATTCTCAGAGCAGAATGCATGTACCACACCACATGACCTACCCGGTGACTAAGGTTGTAGCTAACCCCACTGGTATTGTCGATGCATGCTCAGTGCCACCAATTCCATGTGAATTTCTAATTAACCACTAGCCTTATCCGGCAACCATTGCCTGAATGAAACACTATTTATGATGCCACCCCGCCAAGCTATAACTGATTATAAGCCTGATTGTAAAGGTGAGTTTTTTAAATCTATATTCAAATATTGAGACTGTGTATGACTTCCTTATACATTTTGGAAGGGTCATTCCACAGCAGTGGAGCTCTGTATGAGAAAGCTCTACCACCCGTCAGTTAAAAAAAAAATTTTTTTGGACTACCAGGTAGCCTGCATCTTCAGGATGGAGTGACCTTGTGGACATATAGGGTAAAAGCAGGTTAGTTCTGTAGACTGGTGCAAGACCATGCAGGGCTTCAAAAGTCAGAAGCAGGACCTTAAAATCTGTCCCATACTTGATAGGTAGCCAGTGCAGGGAAGCTAGCGCTGGAGTAATATGCTCATACTTCTTAGTCCTAGTCATGAGTGATAAGCGTGCTTGATAATGTTTTTCATTAAATAAATAAAATGATAAAAATAGTGTTTTATATCTACTCAGTTTCCCTTTGTCTAATATTACATTCTGTTTAAAGATCTGAAAACATTCAGTGTGACAACTATACAATAATAGACTAAATCAAATACAGGGCTCAAATACTTTTTCATAGCACTGTACGTCCAGAACTGTTATATAGAGCTACATACAATCTGACAATTTCCCAGTACCTGCCATATTTTGTTTTATGGCAAAAGTGAAGTTTTCTGGTTTTAACAGTTTTATGCTTCTTTATTTTGTGACTTTTGATTGTATCAATTGGATTGAATCCATTTACAGTCTATTTTTGGCCTTGATGCACTGCCTTCTGCCTTCTGTTTGGGCTCTGTCAAAGCCAAAGTGACAAAATTCAATTCCCGCAATCAATTTGATGAAGGAGGGCACTATCCTCAGTGTTTTATGTATTCTCAATAACATAATTTGTGATGACTTTAGGAATAGCTGATATTTATTTATATTGAAGTTTTGACAGTTATAGTCACATGTACACTGTAACAAATTAGACATTCAAAATTGGGACAGTATCTCATTTATCTCAGTTAAACTCATTTTAACTACTGACTACCCCAACACCTTTGTGTTTCAACCAGTTGTGTCGTTCCCGTTCAAGAATTCCTGAAGGTATTAATGTGTAAGTAAAATATTCCATATTTTGTCCATGGCTTTTCAAAAATTGCCTTATGACATTAGGGTGCCTGAGCCCTGCCTCAAATGCTGCTGAATTAAAAAAAGGTTTAAAAGGTTGAATTAAAGCAGATGGTACTCGTTTTGGTTTCTGTTCATCCATCTGGAGTTAAACAGATGACTATGGCACATAACCCTGGAAGGGGGTGGTCTGACAGCCAGTTGACAGGGGCCTGATATTTAGGCCCATAGAAGATATAAGAATCTCGAAGCAACATGTGTGCGTATAGAAATATACAAGAGCTTTGCAACTGGAGAGCTCTCTCACAGGGTGGAACCTGGCAGCTCTCTTTCACCTATCCTGTGGTGATGTCATACCGGAGTACAAAATCCATCATTAACTCATATGCCCACTGACACTTTTTGCTCTGCTGTAGTTTGTAAAAGCAAGAGCATTTAATTGGCCAGATTCTCTGCAAAGCGGTGGTGTGCTTAATGAAAAACCCATGAGCTGTGTAAGATTCAGAAGAAACCCACCCTGTGTTATGGACAAAATAGGAATGAAAGTGTAGTTTTTTGGCAGTGAGATTTTGCTGGTGTTTGACAAAGGTGAGCAGGTAATTTAGTGTCCTGTCCTGAAATAACTGGCATGGGTGGGGTGGGGTAAGTGAAGCGGTAGAAAAGGCGGGTTTAATTTCATTCAGAGGTTTGAATGTGGCCTGTGTCTCACCTTGCAGCCAGCCTCCACAGTCATTACACGGCTACTGAGTGAATGATTGAATATGTCATAGGAGGTGAATATGAGAGATTGAGAAGCAGGGGGGAAGATAATGCCACGACAGTGTATGCAAGGCTTGGATTCTCACAAGCCCGGCGCATTTCCGAGGTTGGAGGGGCCGTTTCCTCTTTCCGATAATGGAGCACCTGCACTCCGGGGCTGTGGCTGGGCTCTGAGTGTCATTGTTGTGGCTGTGCGCCAGGAAGGCATGTCCATGCAGCCCGCTCAATGCTCCCCCATGTCAAACGCGCAAATGCATCTGCAGACTGACTGGTGTCGAGGGCCTGTCACCAGCCTGGGCTTGAAGTGACATTGAGTAAGGGAAGACCCTACTTTAGCCAGGAAAAGCCTTACAATTGGGTATCCCTCTCCTCCAGGGTGAAGTAGCTGATGAACCCACAGAAAAAAAGACTCCTTGGAGTTATTTTCATGAAATGCTTCAGGAAGACGACCAAGGAAACATGGCCGCCAATGCTATTGCAGGCTAGCTACATGCATGTGGTGATTGTGATTCAGCAAGCTAGTTGGTAGCCAAAATATTCAAAAGAAATATTCATTCATTGCAATAATGACAGTGTGCAGAAGGTGGTGGATGATGGAAGGGTATTTTACAAGCAATCGTACGTGAATTGTACCTTATCCAACCTGTTCTGTTTGTTCTATGACCTTGACACGCACTTGTTTGCACGTCATTTGGATAAAAGTGACTGCTAAATAAAATGTAATGTAATATAATCCCACCGTTAAAGTGAACATTGTTTATCGGCATTTATGTCAGACGGTGACTAATTCCTTTTGTGTGAATTTGTCATAAACACTGGGTATAGGATACGTAATATGATCAGGGGGCCAGGGATTGACATTCCCCCAGAAGCAGGTTACTGGAGGTACTGCAGCTTATTAAGCCTCTGGTGCCAAAAAGCAAATTTCCCCATTGAAGTCCATTCAAAACTAGAACTTTACCCTGGCAGATTTATATTATTTTGGACAGTACTTTTAAATTCTCAAATTGAATTTACATTTCTAATTTAGGTACCCAGTGTGCATGCTCCAGTCCCAAAAACAGCCCCACTGTGCATGCTCGGGTGCCAAAAGGCCCATAGTCAAACATGGTAGCCTCTATAATTGGCTTCTCACACAATTGAGCAGCTCCCATAGGAATCCATGAAAGTTATTTTATTTCTTTATTTTGATAAATACAATGTGTTCATAAAGTTATCTCTTCCTGTTTGTACCTAGTTAATGGGTGGATTTGATATAGTACAGATTCATAATATGGTACATCAGAGCATCGCTCTCTGTTTATGCAATTGTGAAGGGGGGGAGGGGGTGGTTAAGGAAGGTTTGGATGAGAACATGACTGCGCTAGGCCATAGTTCTACATCACCGCTGCCTAATGAGCGAGAACACAGGGAAATCTGAGGACTGCCTAATGAGTGAGAACACAGGGAAATCTGAGGACTGCCTAATGAGTGAGAACACAGGGAAATCTGAGGACTGCCTAATGAGTGAGAACACAGGGAAATCTGAGGACTGGCAGAATGGGTTGTAGACGCTCATCCTCTGCACTTCCTGCTAAGGACTTTATAGACTAGCTGCAAGGTGAAAAAAGTGTTTCTTGTGGTTGTGTGTTCAGGTTATACAAGACTAATCAGAGGGCTTTGTTTGCAAGATCAGCCTGCATTCTTTTTCTTGTTACTGCAACACACATGCACACATACACACATGCACGTACAAACACGCACACACACACGCATACATGGAGGTTATTGCGCAAAGGCTTGAACGTGCCACATTACTACATTTGTTCCATTCATGATAGTTCATCAAAAAATATACACAAATCTCCGGTTCAAAACTGTAAGGTTATATTTCTTTGTCAATATTTAAAAACTTGTCCTCTAACTCGGCGAAGTCAGAGCTGTCGGCCATATCGCTCAGACTACCCAAGTTAGGTTACGTGATATTTGTATGCTAACGTTACCCTATTTTTGTGGGAGCGTCATGTGACATCACTGGATGTGTTTGCCCTTTAGAAACATTTGAAAGATTTTAAAAACGTCTACACACAGAATTTAAGCATTTAATCCAAATAATCTCAACTGAAACAAGTGTGACAGTGCTCCTTTAATCTATCTCTCTGAATAATGTTAATGTCTCTGCCAGGAAATCATAGGTAGATTGTCCAGCAGGACCATGTCAATGATTCCAAACATCAAAATCCACACAGAAATGGTTAGGTGAAAACAACATCCACGTTCTGCAATGGCCATCTTAGTCTCCAGACATAAATCCCATCAAAGCCTTGCAATTCATATGTGAGTATCTATTGTTGAACCTCCAATAAAGCCTCCAAACAGTTTGCATCAGTCCAAAAGCAAGACTATCTCCAGTTGTGGTATCTCTCAGGTGTTCCGTCATCTCATTACTGCTGTTCAGCTCGCAGTCTCCCTCCTTTATTTTGCCCTGTAGAAAACTGCTGGGTTAATTGTCTTGAAATGCTTGTTTTTGCACTTGTAACTCTTGCTGTAATTCTCAGTTTATTTGACTTCAGGCAGTGTTAGTGTTGCAGCGGCTATTCACACCTCTCGCAGCACGTTCTGGAGTGGGGGCTGATGGCTTTAGCGCTGCCGCGGTGCTCTGATGTCGTTGGCTCGTCCTTGCGGCCAAAGTGTGAACCGAAACACTTGTGCCTGATTATGGGCTGGCGGAAGCACCTGCAGCTTGTGTAAGTTCATTAAAGCTGTCGACTGCTTCACAACATTATGCAGGGGCTTACAGCCTCTGTGGTAGTGCGCAACCCAGTGACTCAAACCAAACTTGCAGTAATCATTGAGGCTAGGAGTAATAAAAACATCTCATCACCTCACCCATTCTGCATGATACATGATGCTATACACTGTGTGTGTGTGTGTGTGTGTGTGTGTGTGTGTGTGTGTGTGTGTGTGTAAGATCCACAGAACAACTGTTCTTTGACCCGTTGAAAACACATCCTGCACTGCAGTACGGTTCTGTTCTTAATATGACAATTTCTCTCTTTATAAAACAATTTCTAATTTCTGTCACTGTTAAGCATGTATGGGTTCAGTGGCCAAGTCTGTCTATTTTGCTAACACAATTATTTAGGATGAATTATATCTGAGTTTTGGAAATGTTCTTGGCCATCAGATCCGGAACTCATGCATGTTTCAGAGGCATATTTCATTAAAACAAATAATTTTTACTGTTTACCCAGGGGTCGACATCTGTTGAAAGCTAGAGCTTCGCAAAATACATTTTTGCTGGAATTCCTTGGCTCTCTGTTTACAAAAGAAAGTGAAGTACCTTTCAGTGCCGTTTGTCTGAGAACACTTAGGGCCAAACAAAGCTGCCTGTCGTCTGGTCATTTAAGGTTTCACTTCCTAATTAACTTCTCCTGGGGCACAAAAACCGTCTCGACAATACACCATGCTCCAAGTCATCCCATTCTCTCCATTTCAGGATGCTTCTCAGGAAATCCTCTACCCCCACAAGACTATGGTTTAGAAAGACACATAAACTCAACTGATTGATGACTTTATAAGACTGTATGTGTATCCCCGTTGTGATGGCAACTTGCAATGCAAATTAGTGTTGTTTGCTAAATAACTTGCAAGGTAGGTGTCTCGTTCATAACATTTAAACATTTTCTGTTTCAGTGAAATACTAATAAAAGCCAAATGCCTTTAATAATCACAAGGTTTCAAGAAATAGGATTTGCTTTGGTGATTACATTCTTTCCTTCAGTTTTATGCCATTTTAACACTAATCTCAGCCCTTGATTAGCGTCAAATTAGTAACTGTATGGCTGGTTAACCTGTTTCAACTACTGCTTTTCTTCATTTATTGCAGGAGGTAAAAAGTTCAGATTTGTTCCCCCCTCTCTTTGCTTCTTTCCCTTTTTTCTGTACCCGACAAAACACCAAGAAAATGGAAAGAGGGGGGAGGGGGTTAAAACTGAGAGGGTGCATTATTGAGTCAAGTGTTGAGTGATGTTCATTGACTCCCTTTGCCACCCAGGTCACACACAGAACACCCAGACTGGAATTCCACTCCGCCTTATCACATCATCCCATCGCCACTGGCCCGCCCAGGGGAAGGCTCAACGCGGTAGCCGGGATTAGCGAGAGGAAGGCCGTGTTGTGGAGGTGTGTGTGTGTCTGTGTGTGTGTGTGTGACAAAGGTGAGGGATAGGGGTAGGTTTGTAGGATGGGGCAGTTAGTATGTGCTTGCAATATCTGTTAAACAGTAAAAAAAAAAACCTTTGTTGGAAGGATCAAAATGAATTGGTTGTAAATATACCAGATTAACCACACTTACGTTAGGAGCCCCCTTTCTTTTTTCCCCTCACACACACTCTTTTGGAAGAGTTAGTGCTATGATAAGTGTGACCAATGCTTGATTAGGTTTGTATAACACGGCCACAGTTTTCACGGTAGAGGAAACAGTGACACTAATAGCTTGTAATCCAGTTTCCTTGATATGAGTCTTCTGCCAGATTCCCTGTCTGTCAGTCGTAAAGGTTCAATTGAGGTAGTTACTGTACAGTGCCATGCACTTGGCCCTTCTGCTTTATTAAAAGCTGATAGCATGTGCATCTTCCCCCAGGACCTCAGCACTGTCACCAACAGTTTTTGGTTGTCATTCCCCCTGCCTTTTGCAGTGCTGTGCTAATGGGCGAATGTAGTCTATGTGTTTAGATTACAAAGAAATCGAAACCTATTAAGCAAGAGAAGTGCTAGAACGCACAGGGCAAACTCCATGTTCAGCGCAAGCTAGGGATGAGACATGTAGTTGGTGAGAGCTGTCAGAAGGCTGTCAGTTAAACATAAAGTGACTGTAAAGGGGCAGGAAATAGTTGAAATAATGATAAATTATCACAGAGGGATGTATGCATTACAGATATACCAAACATATATTAAAAGTATTGTCAATATCTATAACTATACAACGTTCAAGTAAGACATAGAATCTGTATTGAAAATAACATCTGGATTGTATGGGCATGGTCTGGACTGCTTTGCCACTCCACCTTCCCTCTCAACTCCTCCAGAAATGTACCACCCATAAGTGAATTTTATTGGAGAAGAAGAGCTAAAACTTATTTTTTGTTGTGATGCAACATTATTACCCACTGCCCCCCTAGATATAGCTAGCTTGAACAACTAAACCCAGGCAGCAGCCATCTTCAGTATCTGGACAATCTGTTAGCAGAGGTGTGAGATTCCGCTCTAGTATTTTCTGGATCTTACTCCATGTGACCCCCCCAGCCTTGTCACCACTGACCTCTGTCACCTATCCATCGTATTGCCTGACACAGATGTGACTAGTGCAAAACAATCCATTGTGTCCAAGATCATGTTGCGTACCTGTCTGCTCCTCTTCAGGAAGGCATGATGCTCCCCATACCCACATAGGTGTCAAACTGTTACCCCTTCACAGTTTAAAAATATATATACACTCCCTGAGCACTTTTTTAGGAACATTTTTACTTTATTACATCTACATATTCATGCGATTATCTAATCAACCAATTGTGTGGCAGCAGTGCAATGCATACAATCATGTAAATACGGGTCAGGAGCTTCAGTTAATGTTAACATCAGATGGGGAAAAAATTTGATCTAAGTAACTTTAACTGTAGAATGATTGTTGGTGGCAGACAGGGTGGTTTGAGTGTCTCAGAATCTCCTGGGATAACAGTGGTATGCAGAAGAGCATCTCTGAACACACAATGCCTCATAACACTAAGCGGATAGGCTACAGCAGTAGAAGTCTAAAAAACAAGTCTAATAAATACCTAATAAAGTGCTCGGTGAGTGTATGTACGATGCATAAGAAAGCCATACTTAGGGGCTGTAAGTTTTGCAAGGGGTTCATTTCTTTTCTTGTTTTTTTTTTTAATATATTCATTATTTGTGCTACTGAACTTTGGTTTGCCCCTCTGATCATTCATGTTTTTCTAACTGATTAATTGGTACAGATCACATTTTTTTTATTTTTTTTATGTGACCTTTAATGTAATTGGATGTTCATATGAGTTTGTTACTTTGTTTTAAAACAAATGTCAGGGAGGGTTTCGTGTTGAGAGGAAAGGGGAATCGTGTTGAGATTTTCTTCTGCGATTGAGTAAGCAGCAACATTTTGTAAAGTTTCCTGAACTGGAAGGGTTTGTGAAACTGTACAGCAAGTGAGTGCATCACTGAATGTCTACAATTTTTTGAGGACTGGGATGTTTGAACCAATGGACTGTGTTTGAAACCCAGACAGAAACTAGGCCTACACCTGTCCCAAGGAAGACATTCTCCTCTCAAAAAAAGCAGGCCACGTTTTTCTATATTACCTTTCATTCTGTACATTTTCTTTTATTGTGCATTTATCTAGAATGTGAAGTAAAAAGTATTCTTAATGATTCAGTGGAATCAAACAAGTCTTACAATTTCCAAATGAAAAAAATATTTCCCCAAATTTTGTGCAAACTCTCCTGGCAAAGATGACAGCCATGAGTTTTTTCCTATAATTTTTGATAAGGTTAGAGAATACATTTTGAACATTCCTCCATGCAGAATTGTATTATAGCATTCTCTTGCAGTCATAATTCCAATGAGGTTTTGCAAACTCAAGATGCTTGACTTTGTTTACTTTGCTCAGTAAGGGTTGTCTTTGTGCCACACTTCCAACTAGTTTGTTGGTTTAGGGGAGGCATTATATGTTTTGTTTTTTTGACTTTGTGACCCCAAAACAATTGGTGACCAATCTCTGCAATTCTTATGGGTTACTTATGACCTCACATACCATCTTTCCTTACCGTCCTTAGGGTTAATATACACTTATGTCCTCTTCCGGGCAAGTTTGCAACCATTCCATATGTTTTACACATTTTTATTATTGCCCTTACAGTGTTAAGTGGCATGTAGTTTATATATATTTTTTGTACCCATTACCAGACTTGCCATGGTCAGTTACCATCTGTGCATTCTGAATTGACAGTTCTTTGGCTTTTCCCATGCTGATGGTTGACAAAGAGATTTTGCATGCTTGTTACCTCATTTAATTTTTATACTCTAGTAATGCAGGAACTGTTGGAATGACACAATGTGGTTCCTTGAGACTGAGATTAAGTAAATAAAAAATAGTATTGCCAATTTCACTTTGTTTGATTTTATTTGCAATAATTGTTAGAGGTGCCAATCATTTTATAGAATATATAGTTTTCTCATATGTTTGAACATGAAATATAGATCATAATCCATGTTTTTTTATTACAGTATATGCAGCCTTTTTTCTCCATTTTTATTAAGGGTGCCAATAATTCTGGAGCCCACTGTGTGTAGTAGAGATGTCCCTTTCAACATTCAGTGGTTAATTGTCATGAACATGCAAATAGAAAGTGGGAGTTGGCGTTTACATCAGCCGCTGCAAGGGTACAGATAATACACTGCAGCTGTGAAACCTTTTTATAGCATGTTTTAAAGGACCATATTTTATAATGACAGAAAATATGGGTGATGAAACCAAATAAAAAATGTGGAAATTTTCTGCAATCTCACCCATTTGTGACAACAAGACTTGAATTCAGTTTCCCAGTTTCCACTTGGTGTACTCCTAATGCAATTCTGTGAGACAGGGATTTAACCTGTCTGACTGAAAGTTTGTGTAAATGCGGTGGAGTATTCCATTCACTCGCTTGCAAGATGCCACACAAAGATTCCTTGTACCTATCCTTTATTCCTTGCCAAACAGAAAATCTTTTCTTATTCATAATGATTCTGTTGAAAATTGCACTTCCATTTTATTCCATTGCAGAAAAAGTATTTGTGTTTAATCTTTATTTTTCCTCATTACAGGGTTTTTCCTGGCTTCCAAAAGAGGCTTAGGTGGTGCCTAAGTGAGGCCGGTCTGGCTGTGTCATTAACTAACTTAACACCTTTACCCCTTCTATTCCAATTTTATGTTTATATACTGAAATTGTATGACATGTTTTTGCCAATGTCGACGTTTTAATAATATGATGATGCAGAGTCATTACATATAAAGTAAAGCCTGAACTTCCTGCACAAATCCACAATATGGATGTAAATGCCCTCAAATCAGAGCTAACAGTTTGCACTGTAAGCTCATATTAATTATTTAATTTCAAATCCAATGTGCTAGAGTACAGAGCCAAAGCACACTGTGCCTTCAACACAAAGTAACCCCCTAAAATCTGTGACTGCCTGCCCAATCAGAACAGTCTAGAACCGGGGTTGATGATGGCCCAACTCTAATAATTGGAAACAAGACAACTTGAAAATAACTTTATCTACTCATTCATTTGAAGGGCATCTGACTAGCCATGAATTGTGCAAAATCGTCAGAATTTCAATTACCGAGGTCAGACACTCTTGTCAGTATAGCCATTCAGTCTCTCCTGCCCGCTGATTCTCATGCAACATTAGTTCTTCATTAATTTTAAAATCTTGATTTTTTCATTAGGACATCATAACATCAGATTTTTTGCCACTGTTTAGTCAGAGGCTGTTAATTTATTGCTAGTGGTGGCTGTTTGTGATTGCTCATGGATGCTCATTCTCTGATGGAGGTTAGGGGGGCAATGCCCACCCCAGTCGCTGGCCTGCTGCCCTTGTTGACACTATCACCTGACCAAAAAGCTCATTCATCTATAATTACTCAGCCAATTTAATTTAATTCTTCTTCTTTTTTTTATATGAAAAGAGGGGTTTTGGGGTGTATAATATTTGGTGACTGGCTATATCCTTGACTGGGGATCAACCACTGACCACATTACCACTGAAGTCTCCTACCTTGCATTAAATCAACATTTAACATTTTAGCCATTTAGCAGATACTCTTATCTAGAATGTCTTACACAGCTTACATTACAATGCATTTATATAGCTAGATATTTACTGAAGCAATTCAAGTTAATCACCTTCCTCAAGGGTACAATGGCGGTTTCCCACCATGGAACCAAACCTACAACCCAGATCCCTTCCCATTATGCTACATCACCACCCTCAACAGCCAATTAAGAGTGCAATACTGTATATCTCATTATCTCTTCAACAAGATATAATAAACATGTCCTGGGTGGTTGCCAGGACAACTTCTGAGACTTTCATCTATTGAGGCTGTTATCTAAGAGGAAGTTGGTCAACGCATTGAAAAGACATATCACAGTCTGCCAAATGTACGTTTCGGTCTCCAGCTTGGCCGTCCTGCTGTTCACTGATCTAACCCAGACATTAAGGGCCAGATTTGACTCTTAATGGGCTTAAACGCAATTTGTCTTACTGAAAAGAAATTCTGGAATCCAAGAACAAACTGTGTTTTCTATATATGGAGAGGATGAATCATTTTAAAACCAATAATAAATGAATAATTCAGTGATACTCTGGCATTACTGCCCTGCTGTTTGTCTAGTATGAATTACTTTGCTTCTCTCTTTACATTTGCTCTGCTTTTTAACAGAAGAGGATGTACGCATGACCAGCAACATTTTCTAGGTTAACTTGTAATTTTGATGATATTTGGATTCAATGTATTGACAGTAGAGGACCTGACTACCACAGTTTTCTCTGTTATTTATTAATGGTAGGCCAACATTTCTCTAGGATTAATAATTTTGACTGAGTCAAAGCTGAAGCCAACAGCAGTCTCTGGGTGGTTGTAAATTACATGCTTAAAAGGAAATAAAAATGCTCACACAACTTGGTATTTCACAATGGATTGGAGCATATTTTAACAGCTGGTATGGTCGGGGGGAAACAAATTCCATTTAAATACAGAAACATTGATTGTTATGTTAGGATAATGGCAGTTCAAAAGTTTAAACAACAAAATAAAAAGTATCCATTAGAGTATGGAATCATGAGCACTACCACTTCAAATGGCAGAGCCTGACCTTTTCATGTGAAAAATGCTGTTTATATTGGGACTTAGCCCCTGCATTAGTGTCCCTTAAAAGTCTGCCCCTTGCACTGCAGTTGAGATTTTTCTATGTACTTTACAGGCTTCCGATGCAATATCTATTAAGTGGGACCTGGGAGAAGGCCCTTCACAGCATGCCTGTCAGTACAGTGCCACATTAAAGAGTGGAAAGTATGCGGGTGATGCTGCAGGCAATAAGTTTGGCTCCTTTCGCCAGAACGGATTGCTGCAGCCTAGTGAGTAGAGGTACTGCATGCAGAGAACAAACACTGCCCTCTAGAGTCTTGTTTTCTACCCAAACACTGCCCTCTACAGTAGGGATCATCAAGTCACAGTCCTCGAGGGCCAAGAACTGTTGGATTTCCACCCTCCCTTTGCCTAGGAGTCAGGTGTGAAGACAGTCTGGCCAATCAGTAGCATTAATTCTTCACTTAATTACCTGTGAGAAGAAAAGAGAACCATTACATTACATTACATTACATTATTGGCATTTGGCAGACGCTCTTATCCAGAGCGACGTACAACAAAGTGCATACCCATAACCAGGGATAAGTTCGCTGAAAGACCCTAGAGGGAAGTACAATTTCAATTGCTACCTGTACAACAAAGATAAGGACGAGGGCCTTTTCTTTTTTTTTTGTTTGAGAACAAAGAAACAAACAAACAGAGCAAAAGTGACCAAAGTTAACTATCCAAACACTGCTTACCTAGCCAACTAAGAATACCGATACACAAAGCAAGTCACAGAGACAACAATTCAGCTTGCGCTTGAAGGTGGGGAGAGATTCTACAGTTCTGACCTCAATGGGGAGTTCGTTCCACCACCGTGGAGCCAGAACAGACAGTAGTGGTGAGCGTGATGTGGAGGTTCGGAGAGGGGGAGGTGCCAAGCGGCCTGTGGAGGCTGAACGAAGAGGTCTGGCAGGGGTGTAGGGTCTGATGATTTTTTGTAGATAAGCTGGGGAAGACCCTTTAACTGCTTGGAAGGCTAGCACCAATGTTTTGAATTTGATGCGAACCAGGACTGGATTTGGATTTGAGGGCTGATGATCCCTTCTCTACAGTAATGTTCTTCACCAAAACACTGCCCTCTACAATAATGTTCTTCACCCAAACACTGCCCTCTACAGTAATGTTTTTTACCAAATCACTGCCCTCTCCATGGATGTCCTCTACCCAAACACTGCCCTCTCCATGGATATCCTCTACCTAGACACTACCTTCTCCATGGATGTCTTTTACCCAAACACTGCCCTTTCCATGGATGTTATCTACCCAAACACTGCCCTCTCCATGGATATCCTCTACCCCAACATTGCCCTCTCCGTGGATGTCCTCTACCCAAACACTGCCCTTTCCATGGATATCCTCTACCCAAACACTGTCCTCTCCATGGATATCCTCTACCCCAACATTGCCCTTTCCATGGATGTCCTCTACCCCAACATTGCCCTTTCCATGGATGTCCTCTACCCAATCAATGCCCTTTTCATGGATGTCCTCAACCCCAACACTGCCCTTTCCATGGATGTCCTCTACCCAATCAATGCCCTTTCCATGGATGTTATCTACCCAAACACTGCCCTCTCCATGGATATCCTCTACCCCAACATTGCCATTTCCATGGATGTCCTCAACCCAAACACTGCCCTTTCCATGGATGTCCTCTACCCAAACACTGTCCTCTCCATGGATATCCTCTACCCCAACATTGCCCTTTCCATGGATGTCCTCTACCCCAACATTGCCCTTTCCATGGATGTCCTCTACCCAATCAATGCCCTTTCCATGGATGTCCTCAACCCCAACACTGCCCTTTCCATGGATGTCCTCTACCCAATCAATGCCCTGTCCATGGATGTCCTCTACTAAAACACTGCCCTTTCCATGGATGTCCTCTACCCAAGCACTGCCCTTTCCATGGATGTCCTCTACCCAGTCAATGCCCTCTACAGTGATGTTTTACACCAAAGCACTGCCCTCTAGAGTGAAGTCCTCAAGTCAGACCACTGAAGTCTATGATATGGAATGGACATAACTACTTGCTTTTATTGCTGAAGTTGAAAAAAATCAATATGGTGTCCTTTGCACCACACCACTCAATTTACTGTTGACTATAATTCCCGCCTTTTTCTACAAAAATAAGGTGTGTACAATAATATACTGTTTTAAGCTAAGTTATGCCCATAATAGGTACATATATAATGCATAATATAAGTTATGTCCATAATACACTTAAGGCTAAGTAACAATAAGTGATTTTCCTTGACATGGTTCAATAACAAAGTTATAAGTCAAGTTATTTTACTCAATGCAGAGTCAACAGTAATGGTGAGTTGCTGATGGATAGCCTACAAAGGCCATCATTAAAAGGTTGGACAATTTGTAATTATGACAACACATAAATTATGACACCACGAGGAGCGAACAGCGATTCTCTTATTGCTATGGCCTGTAAATCCAAAATCTATGGAGTTTAATTTTTCATGTCTGAGGCTGCTGAAATAAAGTCCATGAATATCAATTTTGAGGGTACTGTATTGTTTGAAATTTCGAAATTTTGAACGAGGTGGCGATCGGAAAATGAAACAGCCTGAAAATAGTGCTTAGTTTGTTGGCTATATTTCGCAAGCTACCACATCATTTTTCTGAAAACCAGGAGCTATACCTACAGCTCTGCGAATGTTATGCGATTACAGTAGGATTACAGTGAAGTCCACCACCAAAACACTGCCCTCTACAGTGATGTTCTCCACCCAAACCATGCCCTCTCTATCCAGACATCCTTTAGAGTGGGCCTCTAGCTGTTCTTTTCATCATTGGTCTCCCACCAAGATGCAGCCTCGGTGAGGGTAATTATCTGTGGTCCTTTTCAGAAATTAATTTCAGATCCCGATATGCAAATGAGGCAGGAAATGAACAGAACATGGGAGATACACAGCTGCAGCTTTAGTCAAAATCGTTCTCAGTAGTCTAACATCCCCTAGAGAAGGCGAACAGAAGCAGAGCCAAAAAATGTGTTGAAAAGACGGACGTTGCAGATGAGGCTGAGCGGTAGAATAACACGTGCAGCGTGTAAAAAAACAAATACCCATTGGAGTCAATCAGGCTGCGGACTTCAGTCAGGCAAAGGAGTACTGGGAGAAATGAAACCGAATACGATTATGGTTCCCGTGTGCTGCCGCTTACCGCTGGAAGAGAATAGATGTCAACCGCATCTTGATTTTTATGGTTTTTCTGAAAAGCTATAAATGTCTACAGCCAACCAAAAGAAGTCCAGAGAGAAGACTCCAAAAGATGTACACAATTTTTCCCCCAAGGCTTCTAATTTAGAATGGATGCTATGATTGGTATGATGGTTAATGAAGACATTCCCAATTTTATATAAATTGCTACAGTTGACTCTGTAAATAACAATATTGGAAGACAGGTGATGTGACCACTCTGTAGCCTTTGGGGTGGGTTGTAAAGCATATTCACATTGTTTAGTCACAGTGCCGCCCTTCCTTCAGGGGTAGTCCCATTAGCAAGGTGGCACAGGGCATGACCGGCAGTGCATTGTCTCTTGTCCAGGGCCGTCCTCATGCTCACTATCATCAAGCTACTGTGCACATTCCATATTCTAGCTTCAGCCGAGGATGTCTTAACCAGGTATAGATGACTGTGATTGCAATTGTGGATGGAACGAATACCAACATTCGCAATGGTCTCCCAGGTTGAGAACCACGGAAATAAAGCAGTACATAGAGCTTATGACCTGACAGAATTCAGTGTCCCTTAAAAGTCAGGATGGCTGACACTAGTTACTGCTGCACTTTTTATTGCAGGATTTTGTCTCATATATAAAATAATATTATGCAGTAATAATTTGCAACTAAACAACTAAATGATATATATATATTGGAACTGTTAAGATACTGTAGTTACACTCAACAATTTAGTTTGCAAATGTTTGCACAGCTTTCCTGTTTTACATCATTAAAAGATGTGGCAGGATGAATAAAAAAGGTTTATGTCTTTTCTATGTTTATGATCTGTGAAATAATTGGGCACAAGTTTCTGCATTGCTATGGTGGTTTGACTCCTAAAGCCCATCAGAGAGCTATAAAATGTGCTTTCAAAGTGTGCTATGTACATATTGTATGTGCACAAATATCTGCATGCTGTTTTTTTCCTTGTCTGCTTTGTAATAATGTAATCGTGCAGAAGAAGTAAAAATGTCTACTTGGTATACATCTGTCACAACCTGCAATTTAGTTGAATTAACTTCACAGAACTGAATCATAGTGAACACAAGGTGAAAATATTAAGAGCTGTTTCATTGGTGACAAAGAATGAATCAAAGCAATTGTATTTAAAAACACAAACGTATTGAGACATGTGGAATGTTACTGTGTGGTCCTTGGGTTCAGAGACTCTTTTACATGTGACAGAGATTGTGGTGTATAAGGGGATCAAATTAAATTGTTAATCTCACAACAAACTGTATACATATCTTAAAAGATTAAAATAATTCATCTAAAGCTTTCTGTGAGCTGAAGATCTGGGCTTCTTTTGGGGGCAAATGTCAGCTAAACCTAAGTGAGCTAGGTTCACAGAAAGCCCATAACAGTCACAACCTTGTAAAGATAATCTCAGACCCCAGATGGTCACATCTCGAGAGACTTGACTTACCATCTGGGAACAGCAGTCGGCAAGAGAAATCACTACACCAGCGATATGTCTGTAGACAATGGTCAAATTTGAGGGCAGTCTGCACAAGTATGACATGCTTGAAATTACATTACATTCATTAAGCAGACACTCTTATTCTAGGCAACTTACAATGTTGGAGAAACATCAGTGTAGTTGCCTGATTGATATTAGTAAAGTGCCAAACATTCCCACACCAGCACGTATAGCTACAAGATAAAGTTAATCATGCTAAGGACATACCAAAATACGATTCTGAATGGAGCCAGATTGCATCAATAACAAAACCTTGGAAGAGGAGCAAACATGAAAATATTACCAAAGCTACAGTATATAAATCTATAACCTAAATTTGTACAAAAGGTGTGAGTGCTAGCAGGTGCGTATGGGTGGAGAGCCAGGATACAGCCTGAAGAGGTGGGCCAACAATTCACATAGGCATTGTGCCTGAGAGAAGTGACTTATGGTAGCAGGGAGGGGATATTCATTCACCTTAAACTGGCAGAACACAGAGATCTGGATGGGTGTAGAGTATGAGCATTGATTTGAGGTATGGTGGAGCTGTTGTATTTAGTGCCCTATAGGCAGATACCAAGGTTTAAAACTTGATGTGAGCTGTAGATAGCCAGTGAAGGGGTGAAGTTGATGATTTCACTTCCTCTCAGTTTCCCCAGTATTCCCGAACAAGCTAAAGAGTTTGTCAAGCATGCTACAAAAGGCGTGTTTATTGTCTTCTTTCCAAGATATGCCAACCCTATTTACACAAGCACCTTCCTGACAATCCAGTTTTAATGGCCTCCACCTCTTAAGAATTGTCTTCACAGAGAGTGTTGGGAAACTAGATTTAGGTTAGATTTGACCCACTGTCCTACATGACCCATCAGCACCCCCAGCCCCTCCCTACAAAACATTGCTTTGGACAGATATTCATTGCAGTCCATAAGTGTTTGGAGGGTGACACAATTGTGATTGTTTTGGCTATATACCTCAGTACAGGATTTGAAAGACAAGATGTTTCTGTATTTCCTATATGGATCACACTGATGTAAATACCCTCAAATTATAGCTGAAAGTCTGTACTTTAACCTGATATTCATAATTTCATTTCGAACCCAATGTGGAGTACAGAGCCAAAACAAGAAAATTCTGTAGAGCCCAGTAATTAGTTGGAGGTTGTGTGCCAACAAGCAAACGACAGTTAAGGTCAGCTTGGAGGACTTATGCTCACCCATTGTGACCAATGTTGGAGCATTGTTTTTGGATCTGTTAATTGTCAACCTAGCACTGGCCCAGTGATAAAATAAGGTCAACCTGGGGCCAGCTGTATCCTCTTTACCGGGAGCATTCTTAACCTGCTCCAAAAATACAACACTGTAATCACAACCCTTCACATTAAGGTATGTTTTGCCCCAAACTGTACATGAAATTATATGATGCAGTTCTTCTTTGTCCCAGTATGACCTGTCATGTATCATCTGTGTGTCATACCCCCAGGTGATCCTGCGTGACTGAAGTACAACAGCGCCCACCCCACCCCCGATGCCCCAGTAATCGGCAGGCGGAAGGCAGACTGACGGGATGTGAGCCGCTACCCTGCAGGGTGTTTCCGCATTCTGTCACTCTGAGCCTATAATAGTGCGATTAAAACAATTGTTCCCTTAATTGAAGCAGTTAACCCCTGCCCTCCCAGGTGGAGTACATGCGCTGATTTAAGGACTCCTACAAAACCTGATGGCCAAGCGCCCCCAAGCTTCAGAATTGGGTAGGATGTAGATTAATGAAGGGATATGGTGAGATTAGGAGAACAGCACTGTACGGACATATGTGGGTAACAGAAAAAATGATGTTTTTGCATCACACTTTCAAGCACCTAACAGTTCTCAGCACAGATGGTGAAAACTGATAAGGCTGTTATCTTGCTGTCTATAATCGTAACATACTGTAATGTGTATTGCATGTTCATAAACATATAAATTTGAGTGACATATGACATACTGAGAAATGACCTACGGACAACTACGGTAAATTCCCTCTCCAAGATTTATTGTTGCTGAGTGTATAGCCAATACTTTTATTATGGTCTTACAACTGTTTGGATCATAAGCAGCTGGATGTCGGGAGAGAGGAAACGTGTGAAAATTTCCACTTCTTTTTACGTTGTGGTAACGTTGTGGTTGTGGTAGCCTCACAGTTTTTTCCTTAGCTTCAAATCTTTTGCATAACAAAAATCTGTGCAGAGTAGACTGCAATGACTTGAAGAGATAACTTGCTTTGAGCTCTGAAACACCTGTCAAATGGCTTTTTTCCTTCGGGAAAAATATCAATGTTAATTTTTCATTTTGATTAATTCATAGGCCCAGCAAACAGTGCAGGCCGGCAAAGCAGAGACCGTTCATGTGTAAGGCCTGCTGGAAACACTATGGATGGAAAAAGTCCTGGCCAGGGTTTGTTTTCACCTGAAGCAGTCATTTGTCTTGGCTAAGGACCAAAAGTAAACCGCTGTATGTGTTTCTATGGTCTCTCCGGGTTTGTGTGTGCACCACAGCCACTTAATGTGGTGGGGGGAACTTAAGTTTTCAATAATAATCCTGAAATTGTGAAACCACACTGTTTTTGATTCCCTCAGCAGGCAGACAAAAAGTATGCTTTTCCCAAATAATTGGCATGTAACATCACCATGCCAGCTTTCCTTCAAGTAATCTGACAGCTTCACTACCAATTAACCACGCTGAAGTCCAATGACATTCTCTCTTTTAGGAGAAGCTTGGTTTAAGAGGTGACCTTCACTTTGAACGATTTTGTAATTTACCATGCTACAACAATGAATTCATACTCTCTGATTTACCTGACCTGCTTGTTGACTAGGTCCTCAAAATGTGATCCCAAAGCACTGCCTCATCTCTTACAAAGAAAACAATGTGAGATTTCCAGAACATTCCTAGAGACTCATTACAACAATCTGCTGTAGGCAGCCCTGACCTGAAAACCAACACAAAAAAAATCCCAAAGGGGTATTTCAGGATCCTGTCTGAACTAAGCAGCTTGATCACCAACTTCCTGGACCCTTATCTTGCTTGGAACTATGCCCTGAGTGACCGGAATCTGTGGGTTCAGGTGTTTTACAACCAGTTGTACGTCAATAAATGTCAGTATCTCAGTGTCACACATGCTTCCTTTAAATTCCCACATAAATCAAATTAACCCTAAGTCCAAGTCTTATCAGTGTCATGTCTGAAATTACTTGGAGCCACACTATACGACTAATGAGGAATCAAAACAAATCTGGATATCCCTCCAGATTTGTTTTAGAACGAGTGCATTGTGTATTTTTGCACAGGACCCTTATGTTCCATAGGCATACTGTGAATAAAATGCATCAGCAGAGATTTTTGACCAAGACTAAAATGGTGACCTTTCTGTCTTAAACCAACTTGTGTGTTTTTCCTGGGTACCTGTTGAATACAGAACTGCTGTGATACTAAATTGTTGCTCCAAGGCAGGGCCCACCTTCTGACTGTATACATTTTATGTGAGCTTCAATTGTTGCTAAACCTGGTTAAATATAGAACAAATCAGTTTAAGCACATTTTTCTTTAATATATCAATATACTGTATTATAACTGCTTGTGCACTCACCAGTGCTGTGATTATTTCAGTCTGTGTGAATGTCTGTGGAGGGCGTATACTTTTTAACATGTGTCTTGTGACTTTTTCATGGCTCACTAGTGGGCTCTAAGCTGTAGCAAGTACCCAGTGAACATGTTTTTGTGGTGAAATGGCGGTGGACCGGACTAATTTTAAAGAATTGCCCTGAAATACTGGCATACTCCAGCACATCTACAGTAAAAGAGCTTTTAAGATCTATTCCATGACAATTCCAAAGAAGTTTCTGCTTAGTACTTGTGGTCCTTCTGTTATAGTGCTACAATTGGCAGTGGGTGAATGAGGCTTCATCTTATGAATCTTGGATCTTAATGGGCTCTCTTTTCTGTTTTGTTGATAACTGCCTGTTCGTGTAGATAGTTCACTGTTCCTGATGCAGGATAGCTTATTTTTATAATCCACCTTATTCACCTCTCCACATGTGAGGTCTTTTTTTCCCTTTAGTCCTGGCTTGGGATTTCTCAGTGGTCATAGTGGAGGTTTCTCATAAATACCATTGTTCTGGTGTAATCCCCAAAGCAGCAACAATTAATCCATTCCTCATTATTACCATTGCAATTACTGCATTTCTGTAACAATTACCTTCAATTATTGCATTGTGGGTCCATACTGATGGCATAATGGAAGTGAATTTGGCTCATGTCTGTGGTTTGGTAAACAAGGTCACTGTTGGACTCCTATCCAGAAGAGCATAAAAATCTACAAGTGACGGTATAGAAATTAATCCAGGCTGGCTGATTGCACAGCATGGAAAAACCCTTGTGGGTCGCAGTGGCTGTGGTGTGGAAGAAACCTTCATCTGTAATGGAAAACCCAGAGTCCCCCATTAGTTTGGAAAGCTTGCAAGTGGTCTATATTCTGGACTGAGCTGCTTAATACAGCACCAAACCAAATCTAAACTATTAAAGAAACTTCACAACAAGTATCATAATCCTTTTATATTTTTCTCTTCTTTTGGGTTGTCTACTTGTCTACATATTTGTCGTCAACTGGATTTTAACACGCAACAGTTTTTGTTTTATGATCTTGACACTTAGCGGCAGTAAGATTGCATTATTGCATTATTACTGTATGACTGTCGACAGTCATAACATTTTTATTGTCTCCTTGAGGAATTCTGGTGTCACTGTGCCAATGCCGTATTTTTTCATTGCATTATTATAGTGCCATCTCAGAGCATTTATTTCTTCAGTTACTGCATGTGTATTTTTTCATTTAAAAATGTGTGCTATCATTTACCAGACACCATCCTATGTTGGGCCCTGCAAAACTGCTCAGTATGAAGCCTCTGTCGGTTGCATGTTTTGATATGATCCTATTTAGACCCAGTGTATGCCAGCACTAGGCTGCCCCAGCTCAACGCTGGGGAGGTTTTCAGAGGCTGATCTCCACACACGGAGGAGCTAACGTGAGAACTGAGTGAGTATGACTCATCTAGAGAGATGGGAAGTTAACAGCCTGATTCACACAGCCACCCCTGACTGAGGCATCATTCTGTCATGTCAAACCTGACACTACGTTCCTCCTTCCCAACCCCTCTCCTGCTCCATCCCTCTCTCACTCTCTCTCTCTATCTTTTTCTCCTGCTCCGTCTGTCATCACATGGGAAACACTGGAGTTTTGACAGCTGTTCTCAGATTGTTGTAACAGGGATCTGGAGTCTGGAGGAAAGGGTGTGCATGTGCATGTGCAAGTGCCTGTGTCTGTGGGTCTGTGTTGGTGTTGGGGGCTGGGGGTAGAGAAATGGAGGGTTGGGGATGGGGGAGGGCTGTAGTGCATTTTGGCCTCATTTGCATGCCTGAGAGGTGGACTGCGGAATAAAAGAAGAATGTGTGTTGGGTGGAGGCGGCTAAAGGCTGAGCTCCATTGGGTCCTGAGGAGCTGGGCCAGGCTAGCCACATGAGGCTCAGCTGATTCAAGCACCTGATGGGACCAACACCGGGGCCACCGCTTAGCAAGCAGACCTTCGTTAAACCAATATGATGATTGTGCCAGTAATGATGAACCAGTCAAGACATGCCACTGGGTTATTACTGAATTTGTTAATGGGGCATTTCACCCAAAAATGGAAGTACTGTATGTTTCCACTTGCCCAGAGTAGTATCTGTCCATCCAGATAGTTTAGATTAGATGTTTGATGTTTGAGACACATTTTCTAGATTTGATTACTTTTTTAGAGTTTGCTGTGCTGTAATGGACCCTACAGACCTTTTTTATGTCTGGTAATGAATCCGCCAAAAATTTACATGTAATTTACTTCAGCAACATCTTTCCAAATATAATGCCACAATTACTTACTAATTAATTACTAATTAATTACTAATTAATTTGGTCAGTGTCTAAGCCAGCTGTTTGCTGTGCTTGGCTTGTGTATAGAAACATAAAAGTGTACATCTTAGCGAGCTATGAAGGCTTTAGTTGGCAAAATTGTAGAGCTCTCTTGATGTTCCTGAGTAACTCTGGCATTATATTTGAAAAGAGCCGTTGCTTTTTTCTTTTTTTTTTACATATATATTCAGCAGATTCATGACCAGAAATAAAAGCAATAACATACAGTATATGCTCTCTTTCTCTATGTCTGTTTCTTAGATTTAAGTGCCTAGCACGTGCATGCTGACCAAATTGAATTGACACAATTGGTAGGGTTGCTGAACATTGTCTTTGGGGATTATTTTAAATTGAAGCGAAATCATGTGGAAAGCTGCTAGTTGTGACTGATAACAAACTTTGATTAATTTACTGTACAGGCTGTGGGTCATATTCCTTGGTAGGGTGAATATCATCGAGCCCTGAAAAGCAGGGTTTACAAATCTGGCTAACAACCATCTCAACCATTGTTTTTTTCAACCAAAACATAATATTTAAAAAAATCGAATTATCTTTGATTCTGTGAAAAGCAAATTAAGCACCTTCGTCCAATGCAGGTGCCAATGCATCCTTTTCAGAACAACCACAAGCCCTACTCAAAGAGTACGAGTAAGTTTCACTGGAAGTTCAAGTTTAATAATTCTTATCTTCCACCTGGCACCAGACATCACACATCCAGTTACAGTAATGCCATTGCACGTGGGCAGAATTGGAATTTTATCGCACAGGTTTTATGGCATCACTCATACTCAGTAAAGCATGTGGTCCCTCTCTGGCATTTATTGCAGATACCTTTTCTCCAGTTAACACACTGAGCACCAGAGCTTATCAGCTGTTCTGTGGTACTGGAAATATTTCAGGAGAAAAGAATTTAACCTTTATGACTAATTTTCTAGGGCAGACTTTATGTAAGCAAAAAATGTAGCTGTTGTTTGGCTGTGATTTGGAACAAAATGAAGTCACACGTAAAACGATTAAATAAGTCCAGTTGAAAAGATGCTTTGATCATTATATTTGTAATTTTATAACGCCACAAATTCATACTGTAAAGCCTCTCATAATTTATCTCATGAAAACAGCCCTGCATACCGAACCTGAACAAATGTATTTTCTTAAACAATTTATCTGAGCTTATGCATGTTACTGTAGCAAAAGTGTAATGCAAAAATTAAAGTCAGATAGATGCTTAACACTCTATACACTATATTCAATCAAACATCCTGAAATGGTTTCAAACTGAGGAATGCTTGGACAATATTCTGATGTTTGTTGTGAGCATGGGTGACTCTTGTGGCTGTAAACAGAACTTCAAGCTGTTTTATTTTGTGGTTGCTGGAATTTGGAAGATTTTTTCTAATGTAGCTCACCTAAGAACCTCATAAAAAAACTCAGGACATCCTGTGGTCAGTTAATGACACAGTGGAAATGCTAAACAAATGAGTCAAATAAACACACTTAGTCATACCATCCTATAAACCAGTCCAACATGCTGATTTTGTCTGCAAGACATGCCAAACAGCTGTGCAACTGGTGTCATCTTCCAAAACAAATAATATACTGGACAGAATAGGATGTCCCCCAGTCAAGTGTAAGGGGAACACTCTATATGTCCATAACCCCATTTTAACATAAGGTGTAAAGTGTTTGCTATGCTTAGTCACACCATGGACTAATTGCTTTTCTTTGAGTCTCCTTCCAACTGTCATGCAGCACCATCAGGTGGGGAAAGACTGTAACTACTGTGCATATTACGGATCCCACCTGGTACATTGTTTAGAATGAATAAAATCATCATATCCTCAGTGACCGCTTTATTAGATATAGAGTTATTAATTAGACGTATTGGTCTCCTGCTGCTGTAGCCCATCGACTTCAAGGTTCAATGTGTTGTGTGTCCAGAGATGCTCTTCAGCATACCACTGTTGTTATGCAAGGTTATTTTAGTTACTGTAGCCTTCCTGTCAGCTTGAACATTTTCATTAACAAGGCATGTTTGCCCACAGAACTGGATTTTTTGTTTTTCACACTATTCTCTCTTGTTTGTCAAGAACCCTGGACATCAGCAGTTACCCACCCAGTCTGGCACCATTCCACAGTCAAAGTCACTTAGATCAATATTCTTCCCCATTATGATGTTAGGTTTGAACAACAGCTGAACCTCTTTACCATGTCTGCATCCATTGACTTGCTGCCATACTATTGGGTGATTAGATATTTGCAATACCAAGCTGGTGTACAGGTCTACTTATTAAAGTGGTCACTGAGTGTATGTATAATACGTTTCTTATAATTTGGCACACATATTTATTGTCACAGAAATGTGTATTCAAAATGTGCATCAAGAGCCAGGTCTGAGCATTGTCAAAAAAAATTTTTTTATGAATGTTTTAAAAGCATTGTTTTTTACTTTAAGCTAATGTCGAGGCTAATTACTGTCCATGTATGTGACTGAGATCATTAAAGTTCATGAGAAGTTCATAACACCTAAAACAAAGACCATTGGGAGATAACCAAATATTCAAAATAAATATTTTTTCAATGAGACAAAAAGCCAATATGTTCATGTTGGTTGTTTGTTGACATTTGCAAAGGCCCACCTGTTCCTTGTTGAGAAACGTGTAACTACTCCATTATAATTTGCTCAAATATGACTTGCTTGCACATTACACTCCACTTTCCCATAATACATGTTATTAAAGCTGACAATATGAATTGTATAAAACCAAAAGGAATCTCAGTCCTGCCTTTTGAGCAGAACTGAATCAAAATGCAGAGCGCACAATGTGCAAGCATTTTGTTTGGATTCTTTCGTTAGTTATTTCAGAACAATCAAAATGAGCAAATGTGAATACCTTAGATATTGTATATCTTGCTGATTTTGTTTAGTGTAATATTAAACAGTTAGTTATAACATATATCATATAGCCAAACAAAAATGTTTACCCTGCAAAAACAATGTTTTGAAGAGAGACAATTAGATGCAAGTACTTCATTATTTGATGATAAATTATATTAGTGTAGCATATGGCTTTGACCACACCAGACTTTCAGTCCAACAAATTCGTTTTGGAATCTGTACAAGCACATCAACATTATGGATTGTTATTTTGGGACTTTGGCTTTAGGCTGAAACATCAACATGATTCAGCCTAACCCTGTCTTTTTATTTCTGAGAGGACAGCACACAGCCGGCATCACCACTCTAGGGATCCTGTGCTTCTCCCTGAAATACTGAGGACCTGTTCACTTCCACACGTTCTGCCCTCAAAAGCAGAAGGTCAGTTGGTCCACTCCTCTATCAGAATCAAAATCTTTGTTTTTCACTTTTGATGCTGATCTGGGATCAGCAGTTGATAAGGGCAGAAACATCCCACATATAGTGGCACCCAGAACTTAAAAGCAAACCCCTGCCGTAGATCCGAACAGCCATTGACTTGTCTGGCTCGGCCAGACCATCGCCAGTTAAAGCACCGGGCCGTAAATCAGCGGAGAGGGGGATTCTGTAAGGCGACACCTCCATTCGGTGGTATCAGCGCACGATCAGGCACAGACAGGAGAGAGGGGCAGGCAGTAAATCCACTGAATCCACTGATAGTGCTGTTTGCACAGTCACCAGGGCATCCTTTGATCAAATCGCCGGGGAGCGGGGTCGTGTGTCCCCGCCAAAGGCCAGCTATATATTACACTCCTAAAAGTGATTACTGAAATTCTTAACTAAAACCATTCTGCCAGTCCGGGTGTGTCATAATCCCCCACGGCAGTGTCTGGGCCTCTTTGCATCACTGTGAAACGTGGCCTTCTCTGCTTGTGTTATATCACGAGTGCATTTCAGATGCGTAAGTACAGAAGAATCTATTCCAGGACTACACATCTGCAAGCATGCTGTTCACTTCAAAAATACTTTTATTTAATGAATAGGACCCATTTAACACAATATGTTCCAGAATCTATGCATAAATTTAATCATATTACAAAATGTATGAATAAAAGTGTTTTTTCACTCTCCAATATCAGGTGTTTTCCAGTCAGACATTGTCAAGTGCTGTAGGTACTGTGCTTTAAATACTGGTCAATTAACATTTTTGACTGAGAAAATCGTGAGATTAATTATTCTCTTCTGTGTTGTAGGCACAGGTTAAGGTTAAGGTTGTATTTCTTTGTCAAAATCGAAAAGTTTGTCCTTGTTGTACTTGTTGAAGTCAGAGTTGTCCACCATATCGCTCAGGCTACCAAAGTTATGTTACGTGATATTTGTATACTAACAAATGTTACTGTATTTTCATGGGAGTGTCATGTGATCATCTGGATGGGTGACCGCTCATAAACCAGTCTCTGCATTCAAGGGTGGAGTTTGAGCACCCATTACCTTCTGGGAAACAGGCTGGAGATTCAAGCCAAACACATCCAATGACATCACTGGATGTGTCTGCCCTTAGAAGTTCTACCCCATATTTAGGAAACGGCTACATTGATGGTGATTTTAAAAATGCCTACACAATTTAAGCATTTAATACAAATAATCTCAATTGAAACAAGCGTGACAGTGCTCCTTTAAGGCAATGGTCTAGGATGAAATCGTGCTGAGCACAAACTGTTAATTAGCCAGGACATTGAGATTGCAAATGGAAACTTGAAATCTGTTCACATGGAGGGCTAATACCATACATATTTACGCATTACAGTCTGTTTTGGGCACAGAAAAAGTGAATAGGGATCATCAGAAAACAATTGAGGGTTCATATTCTTATAGTGTCTGAATGGGGTACCAGGAGTGTTGATCTTGGATCAGGTTTCCCCAGTACATATCTTAACTTTATCCATGAGGTAAAGGACAGAACTGATCCTCGGTCAGCATTCTTACTCTGAGATACTTAACGAATAGGTGTGTAGGCCTCAGCTGCTGGCCCCACACAATGGCCAGAAAGGGTACAAATTTTTTAAAGAACCACGTTACAAATAACAAAATTAATTCATTAAAGCTGCACTTGTCCTGTAACCTGATAGTAAGGAAAAACCAAAGAAAACTACAGGCAGCTGTTGAGCTCCTATGCCTACTGTACCTTAGCTCCAGTGGAACTCAGATGTGGCCAGCATGAGCTAAACAAGAATAATGTGCAGTCATGCTCTATGAAACTTTATACACATTTGCTGATTATTACCTAAGATTGCTTTGTGTTAACTTTGGCAGACTCTGGCTAGGCTCTGAAATTAAAAGGGGTGATGTATTTCCCCTTATTTGTTATTTGCACTAGGCTACTGAAGGAAAAAAGTGGAGAAGTATGCCTATGACTGGACAGCCTATGCCAGGAATAACAGAACAGAGCTTGTGCTGGTGCCTCATTAGCTTATGGAAAACAGTTCCCAGTGGCCACGACAGGGTGTAAATACATTTAAAACATTTCAGACCAGAGTCGGGTCCGTGTCAATTTTCAGAGAAAATGGCAGGGGCCAAGAGCAGAGGCACCAATGTGTTGTAACCTCATGTTGCATGTCTCGTAAATTTAGCCAAGCCATTCAAAGTAAATTTCATAAAGCATAACATACATATACGAACACCAAAGAACATTAATAAAATAAAAGAATGCAGACATTTCTTGACTTGTACATGACCTTGGTAGGGATTGGTTTTGGAGAGAGACTCCATGGAGTTTCTAAGCTACAAATTTAGGATACAGCACAAAACCTGCGGCTAAATACAGTGTACTGTATGTTTGCTATTGTATTTGTGTTTGCCTCTAACAGAAAATATTAACTTTGCCATTGAGCTTGAAAAGCAATGTAAACATGATGAGATCATTTAGCAGTTATTATTATGAATTAGTGTACAGTATCTCCTTATATAACAGATTACTTTCTCAAAATGTGTAACTCCACTAATAATTTCCATTATGCTTTTCAATAAATTGGAGCATGATAATGTACATCTTAATGACTTTTATATGTGTCGCCGCGTGGAAAAGGGGGTAACATCGCACAGTTCTCAGTTTTGCAGAATACTTAAAAAACTGTATCAGATTCGATTTTGGTCAAAAAGGAACATAAGGGCAGATTTAGAATCTTCAAATACAAATCTATCATTGAGCTATAAATCCATTACGCGTCACAATGAGAAAATATTTATAAAAAAATTAAATATAAAATCTACCGAGTATGGTCGCATTTCCTGTTGGTCCTCCACATTTTTCTTTGCTGATGCATCAGCTGTAGCTTTGCAAATTAAGTGGTGACGGAAAATGACATATCGGTGTACTTTGTGTATCGGTATTTTTAGTTGGCTAGGTAAGCAGTGTTTGGATAGTTAAGTTTGGTCACTTTTGCTTTGTTTGTTTGTTTATTTGTTCATTAAAAAATATATATATATATATTCAAATAGGCCCTGGTCCTTGTCTTTGTTGTACAGGTAGCAGTTGAAATTGTACTTCCCTCTAGGGTCTTTCAGCGCACTTATCCCTGGTTATGGGTATGCACTTTGTTGTACGTCGCTCTGGATAAGAGCGTCTGCCAAATGTCATTAATGTAATGTAATATGTTAATTGACAGTTTGTAAGCCCCGCCCACTTACTGTCAAAACATTCCGTCCAGATTGGGTTAACATAAACTGTTCCGAACAGAACACAGGGAAGCGGACGCTTTAACCTCTGTACAATGGTAGTTTTTCTCCCGAGGAATGTAGTTTAAGATTATTGTTGCTTATTGACTATCCCAGATACTAAAACACTTTGATTGATGTGAATTGGACCGATATTGACAAATATGTCACTGTTATGCAGGGCAGGGTGATCCGTATAAGCCTGCCCGGTTTGTCTCTCGCTAGCAACAGCTTCCCCACCACAATGTCACAGTGGATCACAGTTACCATTTCACAAGTTTTTATGAAAATTGGAGTCTGTTTGATAGTATTGTTTATTTATTCGTCATGAAAGTTGCACTGTTTCGAACATAGTGAGCTAACTTGGTGTTCGGAAGACGGTGAGTTTACGTTACCCATATCACTAAGCCAGCTACCACAATAAATTATGTTGTTGCTGGAGATCAGATACCATTCATTATTCACCATACATTATGCCGTTTAACTCTTCCTTTGGGCGTCCTTTCACAAAGTGCTGTCCGCAATATTGTTAACACTCTGTACCTAGTTATGTAGAAGAAAATGCCGTTGTTATCCTCCGAAGGTTTTTTCATTACCCCTTTTTTTCATTACCCCTTGCATAGGTTCGAAAATATTTTCAATGGCCACACAGTTTTTTTGTGAGTTTTTTTCCGCGTGCAGCGCCTATTATCGAATTAGCACTCGAAGTTGCCCTCGATATGAGTGCTGACATGTATTGTAAATATAGTAATAATACTATACTGTAGTCCTACTAATGTTATAAGAATAACAGTTGTAACCTACTAACCCATTAGTAGGTAAACTGCCAGATTGTCCCCACGTCGGTGGATCCCCAGCCACCTTCATTCCTCGCCATGTAACCATGGTAGCTGCGCTAGAAGCTGCGGTTTATATATTTTCAAAGCATAGCTTTCCCCGACATTGCATATCTACTTTTCATTTAGCTCAATATATCTAGATGTACAAGAACACTAATAATACCTAAACTGTGTGTGGCAGGCACGATTAACTGCATGATATAAGTTAACTAAGCCAGCTGCATGCTTCTATTTTTAGTGATAAAGCGTCACATCATCTTTCAGTATCGATCAACTAGTTTCAGATC
The DNA here is from genome assembly GCF_963514075.1 of Conger conger. Taxonomy (NCBI): domain Eukaryota; kingdom Metazoa; phylum Chordata; class Actinopteri; order Anguilliformes; family Congridae; genus Conger; species Conger conger. Next base: position 56,281,570 of record NC_083760.1, on the reverse strand, counting down.
CTTGAACAAAATGTATTATTTGACAAATTCTTAATAACAATAACATTATCTTTATTATTTCATTTCAAGTTATCAAAAACCGATGTGAAGAAGTAATTGCCCCATTAATCCTAACTGGTTGTACCCCCTTCAGGAGCAATAACTGTAATGAAATGCTTCCTATAAGTTGCTATCAGTCTTTGACATCATACAGTGTGCTTGTAGAAACTTTGTGGTGGCTACTTCACTTCTGATGGTACAATTAATATGCGTGAGTCTTAGGGCTGGGCTGGTTACCTGCAAACAAGCCTGGCTGTGTGCAATTTGCTGAATCTAATTATAAATTACATTTTGTCAATTGCTTGATTGGGTGCCTAATAGAGGGCAATTACTTTTTATTTGACCTTTTTTCATTAAATTAATGAAATCATTTACACATGTACTTTGTGTTTACTCAGTTTCCCTTAGTCTACTTCTGCTTTTTCTATAAAGATTTGAAACAAAATGGCATTCAATGTGACAAATATGCAATATTACAGGAAATCAAGAAGTATACTTTTTTAATACTTTTTAATGACACTATTTCTATATTACATTTATAATACAGTAACGACCTGCTCCATGCTGAAATGTGTGGAATTTTCGAACTATAGTATGTAGTCGTGGCCGAGTGGTTAAGGCGATGGACTAGAAATCCATTGGGGTCTCCCCGCGCAGGTTCGAATCCTGCCGACTACGGAGCGTTTTGTAGGCGCTCAGTCAAACGAAGAAATGTAAATCTGAGATCTGACTTGATGTAATATGCAGTCGTTGCGGGACTTGACGGAAGAAAAAGTAGCCAACATTACTTGCGATTTAAGAACTCATAAGATGGTTCCTGAAGGGCAAATTAAACTGCGCGCTCTGTTTTTCGTCAGGGCGTGCCCGTGCACGAGGGTTCATGGACATGGAAACGTCCCGGATAGCGTTGCTATCATAGCAACAACAAAGGCTCACTCAGCATGGCCGATGATTTGGATGAATTGCTGGACGAGGTGGAATTAAAGTTCTGCCGCAATGTTTCAGTGACATCGCCGTCTCCTTCCGACATTAAAGAGACCAAAAGAAAAACAGAGGGAAACAGCGGAACGTACTGGTATTTTGCTCGCTTGAATTTCAGTTATATTCAAGGATACGCGCGGGTTTTAATGGATTATTTTACCAGGATTTCAAATAGCTAAATCCACGTTGACAATGACTTCAATGAGTTCCCTGTGTAAATTAGGCAGTTATACAGAATTCCACGGTATTCTGAAATCCAAACAGGAGAGTTACCTATTACTTAAGCAAACTAGCTAGCTAGCTGCCTTAAATGAGGTAATGTTCGTTCGCTCAGTTGCCATTTGTTACGTTGAAAACGCTAAATTAACGTTAACGTTTGCGTTAGCGTTATTATTTTAACATATTAGCTACCTATCCCTGCACAACAATAGTTAACAGCAGGCTACAATGGTAGCTAGCAATTGCTTAGCTAGTGGTAGCTATTTAATGCAAGGCTAACGTTAAGCCCCCTCGTTAAGTTCTGAGGCTAACGTTAGCTAGCCAGTGGCCAGTCAGACTTGCATACTTGATCGTCAGGTGACATTCTGCTTTAAATTTACGATATACGAAATTTAAGTTAACGACACACCAGCTAACTTATTGATTTGCCAATGAGCTGAATTTGGAACGATTCACCTAACATACCGTATGCAAGTTGTGTAGCTTGTTGACATTATTATGACGAAATGGCTACAGAAAATCTGTTCCAGCAGCTGACCGGAGCCCCAACGTGGCTTTACGTTTTCAATTGTTGTCGTTTTCAAATGAAAGCTCTATTTTGCCACAAAACTAATTTGGTTACCATACACGCACACACATGGGGGTACGTTTGTGCTTTGCATAGTGTAAAACCTAATTTCAACCCATAAAAGTTCTCTTTCTTGTTAGTTTAATTATTTATAGAAGTTACTGATGATCGCTTGTACTTTAAAATAGCTCCAAAGCCGCGTGTACCGTTTTTCCATCGGTTTTCAATTTAAACTCATATCCAAGTTTACCATTACCACCCCCCTGGCGCATGAAATAAGATTATTAATGATACATATCAGTTTTAGTTTAGCCTAGTGCTGTATTGCATTGTTTGAAGGCAGATGCCATCTCATTTTGACAGCTACAATGGAGTAAAGCTCAACTAGATACTGAGGGTTTTCTGTGCTAAGTTAATAGCCTAACGTTCCATTTCCTTTCGGCGATGTTTTAGGCTGCGCAAAGCATTTTTATTTCAGCAACAGGGACTTCTCCCATTCCATTGTGTTTCAATTAATACATTTGTTTCTGACGGTACGGATGGTGCAGTGGGTGGGCTGCCGCCTCACAGCTGGGTTCGAATCCCCCCCTCTCTGTGGAGTTTGCATGTTCTCCCCGTGTTCGCGTGGGTTTCCTCCGGGTACTCCGGTTTCCTCCCACAGTCCAAAGACATGCAGGTTAGGCTGATTGGAGAGTCTAAATTTCCCATAGGTATGAGTGTGTGAGTGAATGGTGCGTGTGCCCTGCGATGGATTGGCGACCTGTCCAGGGTGTATTCCTGCCTTTCGCCAAATGTATGCTGGGATAGGCTCCAACCCCCCTGCGACCCTGTTCAGGATAAGCAGGTTAGGATAATGAATGAATGAATGAACATTTGTTTCTAAGCTAAAAATATTTTTTTTCTTAGCTACATTACTTTGGCAGGTTAGCCATGATATGAGCTAGATAATACCCTATGAATACCCTATAAGCCCCAACCAAAAGCATCAAGCAAGGTACAAAACAGCAATTTCTGCTTTTTGCAATTAAGCTCAATTCTGTTATATCATATCATCTTGCTATCATTTTGGGTAACCTAAGCTACCCAAAGTGCACCAGTTATTCTAAACAACTGATTTAAAATGATTATATTTTTCAATAGGGGATTAATTACTAGAACTCATGATCCTAAAATCTTTTCCCTAGACTGCCCGCAAGCATTGCTGTTCACTTTGGGGAAATGATTGGGGGCCTGTAGCGTAGTGGTTAAGGTAAGGGTAAGGTAAAGGACTGGGACACGCAAGGTTGGTGGTTCTAATCTCAGTGTAGCCACAATAAGCCACAATAAGATCCGCACAGCTGTTGGGCCCTTGAGCAAGGCCCTTAACCCTGCATTGCTCCAGGGGAGGATTGTCTCCTGCTTAGTCTAATCAACTGTATGTCGCTCTGGATAAGAGCGTCTGCCAAATGCCAATAATGTAATGTAATGTAATGATTGGAATAGCGCATTTGTTGCAGATAAGTGGGTTCCCTTGATGGGCATTAAATATAATTAACTTCGTAATGGAGTCCAATCTAAGTATTACAGGCACATTTTAAACATGGCAGCTTTGTTTTTATAACTTGCTAAGATATTTGCAAGTACATGGCATGTTTTGTGGAAATTGGTCAAATCATCAAGGTGGAAAATCACATACACACTTTTGCAGTATAGATGCATTGGTTCCATGAAATGAGAGAAATCTGGGGTAAAAAATATTGATTTCACAGGAGGGGCCAAAATTGCTCATTTGGAGTAACCTTTTATCAATGTGTGTAAGTAAGGTGCTTTTGCCAGAACTGGGGAAAAAAGTGTTCATTAATCTTTAGTTGCAGTTGTGTTTGCACTGATTAACACATCACAACTAATCCTACCATACTCTTTTTCAGTTCTACAAACCAAGTGGCACATAAAAGCTTTGACGAGGATGACATTGATTCTCTTCTTGAGGATTTGCTTGATGATGGTGACCCCCTTGACTTGGATGTAAGTGTTTATCTGTCCTTTACAGTTCTCTTCCCAATCCTTCGCCTAACCCTTGATGATACTTTCCTGTGGGATAGTACAAGCTATCCTGGAGATACCAGTTAAATTGTTTCATACTATTCTTCATTTATTGTGAAATTTATAGATGCCCAAAGCAACAAAGAGTGACTGTAAGAGTTCTCCGTCGCAGCCAGAAGGTAGAAGGTATGTCAAGCCATCAAAGTAGATTTTTATTTATTTATTATTTGTAGACCATTGTATCCAGGGCCTCTACATGGTGCAATTTACTAGTTCATGCAATGTGATGCACTGAAGCTTTGCAGGTTAAATGGTTTGCTCAAGGGGCCAACGTCTGTTTCTTCAAACTCGCAACCTTCTGGTCACAAGCCCATTTCTGTTCTATTTCACATCACTGCTTCATTCATGTTTCTTTACAAAAATATGAGAACTCCTTACATGTCGGAACATCAGTTATTAAATTTTGTTGTATTTTTAAATATTTCTTTATCGTTTACAGGTGCTGTCCAGTTTTTCTTGGGGGAAGTTCTGTGGCAAGTGGCGTTGGAACGAGTACTTCACAAAGGCAAGAACAGTGCTTCATTGTAGTGGTGAACGAGCTTCGGTGTTAAGCCTTTCTTCGTTTTTAATGAAATTGGCGCTGAACGCGAGGCTGAGGTTATCCAATTCCCGCTCTAATTTAGAATATCCAGTTCCAGCCTCCGATTTGGGAGAGTGAAGACGGTCACGCATCTCCTCCGGAACACATGGTCGCCAGCCTATTTCTTTTTACACCGCAGCCCTGAGCCATGTTTGCATAGTTGAATCGGAGGGAGACATCTCATACGGTGGATGCCTGCTCCACCCGTAGAGGTCGCTTGATAGGAGTGGTAAAACAGGGACCCCTAACCAACTGACCCTCCTGTACCCTGGGCATCGCAATGGCAATTACACATGGCACCTTAAGTAAACCAGCTACCCAGCACCCCAGAGCCAAGTCTTTCTTATTGCCTGTTTCCATATACTGTGGCTGTAGGCCATGGAACAGCACATGTATCCTGATATTTAAAAATCCCATTATAAATATTGAAGGAGAATAAAAGTAATTGGCCTTTTTTGCCTTTCATTCTGACTGCTGTATGCTTTTAGGAAGACTACATTATTTGAACAGATTTTGCATTAAATACGATTTCCCCCCAATAATATTTTATGAGATACACATTTGCCTCGTGTTGATTTTTTGCTTTACATGTATTTAGTTTTTATGAAAAGTATTTATTGTACTCTACTTGTTGCCAAGTCAAAGGAAAGGCTATGATAACACTGCAGAGACTCGAGAGAGGGGACCACATTTTAGGCTCCGTACATGAGGTATTGACACAGCTGTTATTTTGCTGAAGTGACACTATTCTTATACGACTGCACACATCTGGAAACATCAGCATCACGCACACCAGAGCAATTAATGATGTTCTGTGGAATATGAGAATATAAGGCACTGAGGAAAAGCCACTGGGTTATTATTTGCTTTCTCTTGAAAAGACAAATACATGTCATCAGTGTAGAGCTAGCACTGTTTTGGAAATATTGATATTACATGTCTAACTGTGAAAGGCTTATTTTTTTAATGTTTTATATAGGTTATGCCCTTATAGGGCACTCTGAAGGATAGCTGTTATTGCTCTATGTTGCCAGCGTTTTCACCAAGTGGCTAAAACAGGCTTTTGAAGCTCACTTCCTGGTATTCTTGAGAGACATTGATAACTGTGGTTGGCTCTAGTGTGGATCTTTCAGCCACCCATTTCAATATAAGTCAATGGTACCAATACAGTGAAATACAAAGTCAATAAAGAACATTATATTGTTTCTCAGAGTTAGCGAAATTTTGGAACAAAAACTATGGGTTTTGTTGCTATAGCCGGCTCCCCTCGTTACAAAATAAGCGTTTACCAGATTGATGGAAATTTCACAGTAAAAGACGGAATGAATGCAAATATACTGCCGGTGCATATGAAAACAATGTTTAATATATTGTTGAACCTAATGGGGATGTATCTTAGTCGATTTGGCTAATGCTACACTAAACTAATGGATAAGCACTTTAACCTGTGTACAGCGCCCTTTACCCCCATGTTACTGTAACCACTTCTCACCATGCTGTGGTGGACATTTCCGGCCCTGCTAATCGGGCCTACTCCCACATTGGAGTGCTTATGCATACATAGTTACAGGACTGTAGAACAGTGTAATCAGAAAAGTCTCTGTGGAAAGGTCAACCACCTCCATGCACACCCCCTCTGCCCCAGCACATACATATGAATTATATATCTCCCCACAAAAACAGGGTCACTTGTATTTATTTTTTCACAATCTCGCTCACTTTCTGTCAGGAATGGGCTGTTGTTTTAGGAAGCAAAAACCAGAAGCAGGGCCGTCATTAAGGGAACGCTGGTGTTTGGATACACGCACAGGGGAAGTGTCGCAGAGCAAAAAAGGCAACATGGTTTTAATGTGCCTCCATGTTGTGTTTAAGCTCACTGCGGCAAGACGTCCACACAGGACTGTTTTACTTCTTCACCGTGGTCTCGGTTTCCGCTGCACATTCCCTTCACTCATTCCAGAGGCAACCATAATTCTTTCTAAACATTAAACACATTTGCACTGAGTGTAACAGGAGACTATAAATATCCAGTTTTTATTCTTTTTTTCTTTGCTTTGGTGTATGTAAAGGACTCTTTCGTGGTCGAGTTATGATGCATTATATGTATTTGTTTTAACACTAACCTGTAAAATATGGGCCTTTTAGGAAATAACGGATTCATTTGAACTCCGTGTGGTGTCAGGCATCACTGAGGATGTTTATTGAATGGTTCTGTTCCGTCCTCACAGGGCTTGCAGTCAGCTGAGATGCACTTCCTGTGACTTCCGTGTGATATCGTTTGATGATCAGGAATGGGACTCTTCCTGCAATTACCTGTTTTTCAGGTAAGCTCATGTTGCCGTGGGGAAACTGAGAACATCCGAAGATCTTTTTGTCAGTACAGCTTTAAAACTACTTTTCCCTGCCAGTTTTTTATTTATTTATTTTTTCACCACCAGAGGGCAGTGTTGGCTCTTTTCTGGAGCAGTAAAATAAATAATCAGAAAAGCTCAAAAGCCAGATGCTTTTAAATGGTGGTTTTAGTTTAGCGAGTGTCCAACATGCTAGCCAGACCACTGGGACAGAGACAACCAACAGGGCTGTAGTGCAGATCGAGTCAACCTGTCGGTTTGGCAGAAGTGAATGTGTCAGCATGAATGGGACCTGCATTGGGCCTGTACATGCCCCCTTGGGGCGGTACTTGTGATATTACAGTTTGACCAAGTCATTGGTTCAAGGCCTGCAGCCTTGGTAACTGTATGGAAGACTCTAAAAAGGCCGCCTTCTGGCTGTGGACCCCCACTGATATAACAGTTGGATACTTTGTGTAGCTTGTACAGGCCGACAGTGGTTGGCTGCCCAGTTGAACTTGCTCACTAACTAAAAGTACTAGCTAACCTCTGACAATTCAGCTCATGCTGAGCGTATTAAAAAAAAAAACATTTCTACACTGACAATATTTATTGGAAATGAATTGACCCGGAAATCAGAGCTTTCCTCCGAATTCAGCTCTCCCTGCTGCTCAGAGAACGGAGGAATGGCCCACTAGTGACATAGCCTGGCTGAGAGGTATTTTCACGCGCAGCGTGGAGAAGGCAGGGGCCTAGTGGGGTTGATGATGCTTACTCTGCCGATGTGTCTGTTAGAAACAACATGCCCGACCGCAGGAAGCTGCAGGCCAAGCTGAGGAGGAAGAGGACCGCACGAGCCTACGCCTGCCAGTGCAGCTGGCGCTCCACACTCAGCCTCAACGACCTGAGGGACCAGCCCGACCTCAAGTGGGTCTGCGGGAAACACGAGGCCTAAGGGCTCTCAGCAGTGTCTGGGGGGTTATTATTTTTTAAATAATCATTTTTTTAACCTTTAATTGGCGTACATCACTGAACTAATGCGCAAAAAACACATTCGCACACCTCTGTAATGCCCCGTGATGGGTTTGAAAGCATGGGCAGTATTTCCGTTCACAAGGTTGTTTTGTCCGGAATCAAACCTTTGTCCATGCCGACAAGTAAAAAAAGGTCTCGCAGGAGCATTACAAGAGTGTGCAGACAATTTTTGGTCCTGTACCTGTGGCAACTTTTCAATGTATATGTGACACGTGTTGTTACATTGCATCACAAATCATGTCAGACATTTTGTATAAAACACCAAGACAGGTTTTTTTTTGTTTTGACATATATGCAGGGTGAATTCCAAATTGTGTACTTTGTTGCTGTGCCACATGAGCACTGCTGCTGTAAAGGCAGTGTGACCCGTTGGCAGTGTGAATCATTGGTCAAGGCCGGACCAGGCTTGCCCTAGCTCTGTTGATGCATTAAGTCAATGCTAGCTGTCGGATTTGGGGCCCTTCTGATTGGCCAGGGTCATTGCGACCCCCCTCTGTTTTTTTTCAGTGGGAAGCTTGAGATGGAGAATTTTGAAACGGACTGCAACTTCTCGTGGTCACGCTGCCCCCAAATTTCACCGCTTGGCCTCTTGCCGTAATATTGTGTAACTACAAGGGCTCCAGTTCTCTCCATTGTTGTTTTTGTGGTCAGCTGCTGGTCAACTGCCTATCTGCCTCTGACAAATAGCTAACCAGTTTTAGAAGCAGATGACCGCGGCCTGTGAGAATGGTTCCTTAGGTGGGAACCTGACGATCCTGCACATGCTTTCCTACATTCAATCAGATGCACTTCACCATTTTAATGGCATATGCAATTTAATCAAACCAAACTGTTTTTTTTGTTTTTGTTTTTGTTTTTTCTCCCTTCTTTTCTCTCCTCCCTCCCCAATTATATACTAATTAAGACTCAAATCTCAGGAAAAGAAACATGAAGCAGCATGTATTTTTCTTAAAGGTCAATTGAGCTTTGAAAATAATCTGTTTGTCCCCAACTTTACCATTCTCCCCGTTTTATAAAATAATAAATATATCATAATCAAAGATGTAAAAAAATACTATTCATAATTGATCTGTGCAACATTTTATGAATAGAGCAGTTGGTTTTTATTTCCTACTTCCAACTTTAATGTTTGAGGTATATGGTATATAGAATTTGTTTGTTTTTTGTGGAATAATAAATAGGAGGGAAAAGCATTGCTATGTGAAAATAAGTTGTACAGAGTAAGAGATATTTCAATTGCTAACATTAGAATTTACCATTAAATGTCATTGGGTGAGTATTCCGCATAATTCATCAGTAATTCAAGTATTTTGTGAAGTTCAATGCAGGCATCACATACACGTAATGTAGCTTGTGTCTAGAACTTAAACTGTTATCATTTCCTCCTGAAGAATACCACACATCAACCGTGCTGTTTGAAAATTAAAAATCAGTTGTTTGTTAGTGGAGTACTATTCATGGTTTGGGGCAGTGCCTTTTTATTCCTGAATATAAGTTGCTTGCCTGGTTGTTATATAACATAAAAGCAAAACAGGCTATTCAAAGGACTGGAAGTTACTAGAATGTTTCCAAATAATACTGCAACAATAATACAACTTGCAGGTTTAGTTTTTTTCCTGCCAAACTAACTTTAAAAAAACAACTGGTAGCTACTGCAACAAGAGAAACATATAAAACCAAAATATGTGTTTTATGTTGTCTTTTCATACCTGTATGATATAGCGTCTCTCAGCCTCGTTTGCATGGGTCCAAATACAAAATAATATACCCATTACTGTTGTAATTACCACAGCAAGAACAGATCCACAACCTTTTTTAATTGCATTACCAGGATGGTAGTAGGTCATTTCGAAGCAGGAAGATTCCTTTACAACTTTCTGTTTCCCATCATTTGATATCTTATTAATATTTTGCAACGGGAATGTAAACCGAAAGCTGGATTTGACTAGAAATGTGGAACCAGAAACAAATTATACTAAAGCAGGAAAAGGCGGGTATCTTTACTAGCGTCTCTCAATCAGATTTTCTTACAGTGCAGTCCGCATATGTTTGGACAGTTGGTACAATTTCTGTTCTTTTGGCTCTCTAGTCCAGCACATTGATTTGAAATGAAACCATGAATGTAAGGTTAAAGTGCAGACTGTTCACTTTAATTTGAGGGAATTTACATCCAAATCGGGTGATCACCAAAAGTAATTGTCAATTCTCAGCTGAATAGTCAGGTGTATTTATTCGCTTCCTTAGTGCAGGTATAAGAAAGCTTTCAGTATCTTGATTCTAGGTTATTGGTGTTTGTCAACATGATTTGTGCCAGTGACAGTCAAGGAATGTGATTCCTACACACATCACCCAATATGGATGTAAATTCCCTCAAATTAAAGGGGACAGTCTGCACTTTTACCTCACATTCATGGTTTCATTTCAAATCCAAAGAGCTGGACTACAGAGCCAAAAGAACAGAAATTGTACCAAATGTCAAAATACATATGGACTGCACTGAGGGCATTTTACATAGGCTTTGTCACAATAAGCTTCAGAGTTTACCTTGGCCTGATCCCCATAGGGCCAGAGGCAGCAGTGGCAAGGAAAAACTCCTTGGCAGACATTTAGGAAGAATCCTTGGAAGGAACCAGACTCGGTAGGGGGGGCATCCATCCTCATTGGCAAGAAGCTGTAATTTCCACTGCTAGATCTCCACACGGCAGGCAAAACGGACAAAACTAACATAAGGTGCCAAATTAATCTGGGAAGGTTAATTTTGGTTTGATTGAACTGCAGATGCCCTTGAACAGGGTAATGTGATTGGATCCAGGTGTGAGTCTGGGCTAAGTCTGGTCTTGAATGAGAAACTTTCAACAGGATTCTTCTGAAAGTAGCATTAGTGGACAATAGGGAAAATATTCCCCTTTAGTCTTAATGAAAAGTAACGCTCTTGTGATGAGGACATTGACTCTTAATTAAATGGCGATCAGCAAAATGACCCCTCAAACTGAAGCAAAAGATAATAAAATTTTAATAGCAAGACAAAGTTGAAAACAGTTGAATCCCGACCTTTTGAATCAGTGCTGCCATTAAAAATCACATTCTCAGTCTGGTAGCCAAGTTATCCCTTAGTGTATTTGGCTGTCTGGGTTCTTGTTGGCATCAATCATTTGTATGAGGTGGATGGCAGTTCTATACACGCAGCTTTACCGCAGATAAAAATGCAGTGGTGTGAAAGGTATAAGAGATTTGTTATTCATTATTCATTATTTGTATTACATTTTTTTCACAAATATTTATTTTTCAGAAAATGGTGAAATGATTTCCTGCCCTTCAAAGAATGGGTTGGTATTTTCTGACAGAAATATGTAAAATATTTGTACATTTGTATTGCATATTGCTTTGATGTATGTCTGATCGGAATTCATATCCGATGGCTGTGTGAATAACCATGTCAGGATGGGCACCAAAATTAGTTTGAACTGTACAAAATGTATTTACAGTGTCAGTTTCTTTACAGTGTATAAATTGTGTAAAATCAAATAAATAAAGCATTCCTTTTGTCATGTTTTCGTTCATGTGGCGGAATATCTTGAGACTGCATTTGCTGAAAGACATGACATCGGGAAAGTCCTCCACTAAAACCTAAAAATAGATATTTTAAGGTTAACACAGTCATATATCACAGCTGGCAACACAATAACACTAAAACAGCTTCACTGGGTTGTTATAAGCAATCTTACTTTTGAACATTTTGCATTTCACAGTATATAGTTTGCAACATCATCATAGTCGCTGTCTGAAGACGATTGGTCAAAGTCTTCCCTCACAGCTGGGCATAGTGGCTCTGCTTGTCCCTCAGGAATGTCGTAATCATCATCGTCATCTCCAGATGACGTGCTGGACGAGTCCCCTGAGGTAAAAACACATTTCTGGCATGTTATTACACTCACCTACAGCACCGAACATCACGTCGTAAAGCAATCAAAAATCTGTCAGCACTTTAAAGATGTTGGGTTACATTTCATGTTCAATTATACTGCTTTCGTTTCACAGTCTGTTTCTACAGAGTTTCATGTCAGACTGGTGTGAGAACTGATACATTACTACCAGCCCTCCATGATGTGCTGGGCTTTCTGTCTGCACACGATACACAGGTTTATAATCTTGTTTCCACATAGCACAATAAATCCCTCCCCCCTGGCTTCAGAAGCTATGAAAAAATGCACTTTTAATCTTCAAATAAAACATAACTGAGTGCAGTTCTTGCTGCTTATTGCCCAAGAGCTGTGAACTAATATTCTTTCATTGGTGGAATGTTTTCATTATGTTCAGTTTGTTTGTGACAAATTTTCTATTAAAGCCACACACAACACCCACTCTCAGGGGGAAACAAAAAAAAAACCCCCCACCAATCTTTTGTTTCTTTTCACTGGTTTTTACTTCCTGTTAATTAGTTTCAATATTTTAGTTTATTTTATATTCTCATTATTAGTATTAATGAGTTTGTATCTAAGTATGAATGGCGCATGCATTATACTACAAGATGATTAAGTGGCAGTGTACATACAAATGTTTACAGAAGCAATCTCAGATGTAGTTCTACCATTACTTTTAATACTGCACAGCTATATAAAAGCAAATACCGTCATTTTGGGGACTTGGTTGGAAATGGCAGCTGGTGAAGCCAGGGTCTTGGTCTTCTGTCTGTGGCTGGATGGGGTCCTCTCTTTCTGCCAGCTCTGTAGGAGTTCCTTCACCTTGTAGGGAGATAGAACAGGGTATTTCTTGGTTAATTTAAGTGAATGTTGGTTTATTTGGCAGTGAACATTCAGCTTGATAATTGGTTGGTTATGAGGCTTTGGATTTGCTCACTGCATCAAATTCACTGACAATGCAACAGACCTTGTATGTGCAGCTCAGCCTCTCTTTCTATGTTCTCGTAGAATTCTCCAGAAGACGTGCTGGAGGAATCGAATGAGTCCACTACAACAGTGACACAAGCGTTAGATTCCCTCTCTCTGTCCCTCACCACAATCCCAGCTCTCTGACTCCTTGCTGTCTCCTAGTTTGGCATTTACCTTTTCTGTCTGTCATATAAAACATTTAAGTTGATGATGGGTACAACTTCAAATATTTTGTATTTCTAACAGATATAATTAATTTGTGTTTTTTGCACTCTCAAATGCAAGCTATTGCAGTCCATATGGTTCTGACAATATGGGTCATGACAGGTTGGCCAGCCATTATGCTTTAAATAGTAAAAATGACACCAGGAAATAGTCTTGACCGTGATATGCAAGGTGTGTGTGACATACTGCTAATTCCGGGGCTTTCTCGTGCAATTCAATCAGCCTATTCTAAAACCAATCGATGGTTTTCATGGATTATATGCTGTCCAGGTTGTCTTTGATATAAATCCCACAAGCTGGAAAAATGCAGACTTGTTTTTTTTTTTTTTTTTTTGTATTTATTTGTGTTTGTAATCATTTATGGCTGTTATACTACATTGTGGTCCCTGGGGTACTGTATTTCATTATGTTTCCTACATCTGTCTGTAAGGAGAATGAAGCATTTAAATCATTTTAATGAAGTGAATTGTTAAAATGATAGCTACAGTGCTGGCACAGTTTATGGATTGGCTGCATTTATAAACAGTTTGACAATGCTATATTTTGCAACTATTTCCCATTTGTCATAATAAATGTAATATGTAATACATTTAATATCAACATAAAACAAAAATAAAATTCAGAACTAATTAGGATTTGTTTTAAACAAGTAATCATTACACCTACTATTATATATTGCTTCATACCAACATAATTGTTAATTTCTTTGTCTAGTAGTTAGTCTAGTACATAAAGTGATAACATTGCATTGAATAGAAAATAAAAGATTTGGCTTGTATACTTTATTTGTAATTACTGATGGTCACAGAATATCATTGCTACTTGTGGACAAGAAAAAGTTTTGAATAGGGGATAATTGTACAATTGTAACAATGCCTTACTGAATTTCTTACCGTACACTTGTCTGCTACAATAAGTCACATTATGTTAAATAAGTCAAAAAGTATATTACCCTGAGAATGCCGGTCTGGTTGGAAGTTGGTGAGGCCAGGGTTATAGTGTTTGTTCTGTGGCTGGATGAGGGGTTCTTTCCCTGTCATCTCTTCAGGAAGTGCATCACAATCCAAACATATACAACGAGCAGTGACAATAAACATAGTGAGTACTTAGGCAGTATGCCATCTCCATTGGCTTAAATTGCACACCCAACAGAAAATGTTGAGAGCTACTTATAAAATCATGCAATAATCTCAATTTTGAGCGGTCAGAAATGGGGGTGCACACGGGGATAATGCGACATACCTTGTACGTGCCGCTCAGCTTCCTCTCCTGTGTTCTCGTAGCATTCTCCAGAAGACGTGCTGGAGGAGTCAAACGAGTCGTCTGCAATAGGGACACAACCTTTATTCTCTCCTATCAGTAACGTCAGGCCTGTTTTCCTACAACAGTGTACCCTGGTTAGTGCTGTTCATTTTTGTCTGAATCATTATTTACAAAGATTTCTTAATTCTCAATAATGGATTTGCATGCACAAAAATGTTCTGATGTTTTATGGTGGTATATTCAGTGAAAATGCATTTCAAACGATGTCAACTGCTGGTCAAAAATAATATATATTTTTCCAATAATATGTGGTCAGAGTAGGTAAGGTAGGCAAAGAGTATTATTCCTTCACTGTGTCATATTGGCCATCTAAACACATACCTCATCCCACATTACTTGTATTTATGTGTTTTAATGTTAACACGATGCAATGGGGATAAAGGTTCATGAAATTTTTTTCATTTTGCTGCATTTTCACACGGTCGGACATCAAAAGCCTAAAATCAAAGTTTTTGTCCCAACATTTCGGAGCTTACTGTATATTACAGAATCATCTTTTAAAATCTCTCCAAGGAATGATTTCATCGCTTTTGAAGGGACTCGATGGGCATTCATTTAAATGTTCTATATTAACTGCGGCTATTTGAACACTATTGTATGTCATTTTCACTAGAGATTTTGCATGGCAGTATTCATTATTGCATTTAAACCTCAAGTTATTTGAATACAGATATTTTACATTTTTATGAAGGCAAAAAATGAAACATCCACCGACCTAGTTCAGGGCCACACTTTGCTCTCTGTGGCTGAAAGGCTTCCCCTCTCTCTGCCATCTCTACAGGAAGTGCATCACCTTGGAGAAAAACATTTGCAAAATGCAAAAAGGTGTAGGTGGAGGGGGTGACCTTTGTTCATTTGTACACTTGGCTGATGTCACATTGTCAACAGATTCCTTTCATGAATTTATTAATTACTATAGATTTGTTTTAGCTGGGGTCAGTGATGACCACTTGTCCAGCAGAGTGTGTTAGACATTCAGTGATGATGCGACAGACCTTGAGTGTGCAGTTCTGCCTCTCTTGTGTTTTCATAGCACTCTTCAGAAGACGGGAAGGAATCAAAAGAGTCCGCTGCAACAATGATACAAGCCTTTAGATTCTATTTTGTTAATGGCTGATCAGCGATCACTGCTCATTTACCTTCTAGCTTTCTCTTGCATGTCAACATCTCAAAAACGAGCTACTGCTTTAAAGAAATTTGTCTGTATTGTATTGTCATATTATTAAGTAATATTTCCTCCCGGAAATACGTACCAGTTGGGATGGCATGGTTTTTTGTATCATTGACTCCGCTCATGTGGTTTTCCCCTAATGTTGGGGGTCCACCTGCTTGTTCGTGGCATCCAGGAAGTCCTGCATTGTCAGCTGGACCACTGGTGTGATCAGTCCCTGAAATGTACATTTTTATGGTTAAATCTTCATCACCATATTCGTTTTTTTGTTTGTTTGGGGTTTTTTTGGACAAGAAGCTGACCCATTTGCGTATTTGTTATGCAGTGGAACAGACAGGTCTTACCTTCTTCAGTAAGACAATATAGGGATGAAGGCTTCAGTGTGGGGCTCCTGTCGTCACCTCTGTTACGTAGAGAATCTTTGGGAAAGAGGGCATTTTCTTTAAAAGAAAAGCTCAAGGGTGACTTGAAGGCAGCCATTTTAACCAGTTAATTCATTTTTTATCTTTGTGTTATGTTAAGAGAGTTGGTTGCTATTTCACAGTACTCCAATGGAGTTGCTCTGGGGCAATACAGTGGAGCATAGCTTGCTGACTGGAAACCTGCTTCTCTGGGCATCACTATGGGCAATTGTACATTGCCCTGTGAGACTCCCATCATGGGCAACGACCCAGTTACAGTTTTAATCACAAACTGCTGAGTGGATCATTTGTCAAATGGTTAGTGTTAAAGCAGTATACACCACCCACTATAATTTCAGCTTTTATAAAACTACCTGTAAAAGCTGACATTATTTGACAGCTGGCCAAAATGCCAGATACTAAAAGGGGACCTATTGAAGCATCAGAGCAGGGAATTCACAGCATAAACTCACTCTTGAAGGTGGCCAAGGCAACGGAAGGCTCTACGCTGAAGTCGTAGGGCTCGTAGTCCGAGTCAATGGAGTAGTTGCCAAGGCTTTGCTGGGCACACAGGGCTCTTGGGTTCAGGAGGACTGTAAGTGAATAAATGCAAATGTGTCAGCTTATGTGAAAAGAAGGATGACTTCTCTTCCATTCGATATGAAAGCCAACACAGAGACAAGCAGGGGGCAGGATTGCAGGGGCACTGACTGACCGTCGTTTCTTGTGGTGTCAGTGGGGAGCTTGTGGGCATCGTCTGCACTCCGGTAGTCATTCTCCTGCTGTCCTGTGGATGAATGCAGGCTGTGCTTGCTCTGCTCCACAGCTCCGGAGACTATAAACAATTAGAACAGTTCATACCACCTTAAAAAGCTCAGACCAAAATCTGTCTGTCTAAGGGAAAATACCTTCACACAGGAAAAGTTGAAACTGTCACAGAAAGACAGAAGAGCACAATGTCCTTGACATTGACAGATCAGTCTGTATCTAAGAGGTTGCTTCCTGCACGCTAACAGAAAGACGATTCAGACAAACATCTGGTAGGCATGGTAACCTTGGCCAAACCTGTAATTAGCTGGCAGGGAATCTATTCTGCCATTAGTCCCAAATACAACTCCACACCATGAATGCACTGCACATGATGTATATGTGTTGCTGATCCCGGCTGTGGTTCAGTAGGGTCAGGTAACATGCTCAACGATGGAAGAACGAAGCATGTTACTACATTTCCTCTTAGCCGACAGAATTAGTCCTATGTCTATAGATGAGCCTATGAATGTGAATTAAACTTTCCTACAGCTGTTATGAATAGTGGTAGCTTTACTCCTAGCAGCTTTTTGTTACTTTAATATGCTTTCATGCTCAATATGGTAATATTAATGCATTGTCTGTTGTGACTCATAAACCACACACTGTACATTGATGCGTGTGGTGACTATGATGCTCACCAGATCCTATACAAACGTTTGTCAGGTGCTGTTGAGTGATGCATGCGTGGCGGGCAGATGTAGCCCGGCCACTGTGAATCGTGATCATTGATGGCAAGGCTGTGTGAGAGATGACTCACCGCCTCTCTCTCTCTTCCTGAAACGCCAGCAGAAGATAGCATTCACAGCCAATGCCATCACCAGGAGGACAGACAGGATGATGCAGCCAACCTCCGCAGGGGCAAGTCTGGGGCCCTGGGAAGGGGGCACTGTGGTCCTCAAGGTGGTAGACCAGACGCCTGTGAAAGCACACAGATTAACAGACCTGCATGTTGGAATACTTCAACTCTTTATCTTATTACATTTTTACATTTAAAGAAGTATACATTTACTTCTACCAATCCCTCAGCATTTTAAGCAAAACAGTTGAGTAAACTAACCGAACAATTTCAAAATAACCGTTTGAAAAAATTGTATGAAAAAAAGCTTTGGTTCCAAATTATTGTCAGTAATCTACTGGAAGTTAACCAGTGTGTAAAGAGCTAAAGTATTTTAAATAAAGTAAGGCACTTTACTGAAGATTCAACTATCACTCTTCAACTATCAGAGCTTCAAGCTGAATTCAGCCATGTAACATGGGTCCATACTGTAATTTGTATAAGTTTACAAAGTCACCTTGGGAGAAGGGACAGGTCCACAAAACATTTTTCATTTTTTAAAAAGGTGAAAACATTTTGGATAAATACTGTGTGAGTGCTATTCTGTCTCATGTCATACTGCTTGCTGCTCAATACCCTTATACATGAGTGATGTGCATATGTTTTGCAGTTGAGATGGTATTTACCAGTGGTCACAGCAACAGTGCTTGTGTGTTGTGCTCCAGGTGACTCTAGAGAGGAACAAATGTACAAATTTATGAAACATCTACAGGACCAACAGAAAACATAACCCCAGCGTCCAAAATGAACTATCAGGCATTGCTGAGGATGTGAACCTTGCTAATGTGCCCATTACTATATTACTAGTGTGCTTGGATTTCACATGGCTAAAGTTTTTTAGATTCAGCCAGAGAAGGGATCCCAGTTTCTGTCTCATTGCGTACCATTGCGTCTGGACAGTTGGGTACAAACAGTTTGTCTGTACAAGTTAGATATAAAGTGACCTTTGACTCAATGTCTGTGAAAGTCTGACTAGCAGACTGATGTATGAAAATAATTTCAGGCTGATATCACATTTTGGGGTAACTGTTGTCTGCGCTCTGATGAATTGAGAGAGGGGTTGTTTGTAATGAGCAAAAACACAGTTGGGCCTACCAACCAGGGGCAGAGATGAAAAAAATGGACAATCAATATTTTACACAATATTTTCCATTGTGTTTTTCCTGTTGAACTTGAACCAGTAAGACTATGCCACTCTGACTGCCACTGACTGGTTGTCTTTTGTTTGTTTTTCACACTATTCTCTGTAAACTCCAGAGACTGTTGTGTGTGAAAATCCCAGCAGGATACACAAACCAGTCTGGCACCAACAATCATTCCACTGTCAAGGTCACTTAGATCACATTTCTTCCCCATTCTGCTGTTTGTACTGACTACCATAACAAGGCTGATTGACAAATGCATTTTATACATCATTTGTCTCAGAGAAGCACTTGAATCTTAAAATTAGATAACATTCTGTTGAATTTTAGTAGTACCTGAACAAACAACCCCCGCGTCCTCCCTGTGTGTGCAGCTTGAGTTCCTCAGGGCAGAGCAGTTCCATAGGTTCTTCTCCGTTCCAGTGCAGTTGACTTTATCCAGGAAGATGGGGCCGCTCCCCACTCCAAAGCCTCCGCCCTCTCCCGTCACACGGAAGGCAGAACCGCAGTTCAGCTGTCTGCAGACTACGCTCGCGTCCTCAAGATCCCAGCTGTCATTGCACACCGTCCCCCACTTCCCAGCATTCCACAGCTCCACCCGTCCCTCGCAGCGGTTGGAGCCTCCTACCAACCGAACAGTCTTGTTCACTGAAAGGCAGATTCGTCAGCCAATAAGATGACCATAAGGTCATAACCTGATGCAATTCTCAACACCAAAAATAGCCAACATACTTTATGTAAGGATGTTTTGAGTCATTCTGCATTATATAAAGAAAAAGAGGAAGTAGAGATGCTTTTACATGAGGATTTGCAGACGATCTCGGTCACATTGGTGCAGCTGCTTTGAGAGACCTCAGTGCAGTTCATCAGTTTGGAGTCGCTGTAGGTGCAGTTGGTGAGGCAGGTGGCATTGTGCAGTGCAGTATGGCTGACTGAAAATGCTTTCCTGCATCCAAGGTGTCTGCATATTTTATCGGCCACCTTCCTGACAGATTGAGGAGTCAGCAGTACCGCAGTCCACTCCGTGTGGTTAAAAACCCCCAGTGTCCCAGAGCAGTTGCCGGATAGCTGTGGTGTGAAGGCATCAACTGTAGGAGAGGAATTAACACGGGAATCAAAGGAACAGCCAGACCTGGGATCAATTCCATTTTAAATCGGCCAATTCAGGAACTTAATTTAAATTCAATTAACTGAAGATTTTCAGTTCAGTAGATTGGATTAGAATAAATTTGCCCCCAACCCCAGTGACAGCCAGCTTCTCCAACCACCTGCCACTACTGCCTTTAATAGGTCAGTAGTGTGAATCACCTAGTGGTCATATTTGGCCTGCCTAATGTAAAAACAATATATGGTAGGATTTTGGTTATTATATTTTGGAGGCATAGTCATTAGACACTGCTGCATGGCTTGGAAACACGCACAGAGAAACCCTGCTGTGCTAGACTGCTGCACAGTAATGCAAAGCAGCACATGCCACATCCTGTGACTCACTTCCTGTGGAAATGTGAGAATTTACCCTAGATCCAAGGAGGACCCGATGAGAGGAGCTGTTTTTAGAAACTCCTGCACCAAATAACCCCAATGCGGTTTAGCAAATGTGCTTTTCCTGTGCTCTGTTTGGGAGTGTTCAAATTGCCAGTTCTTGTGATGACATTGATGTCCATTTTCTTTTATAAAAATGGGATACATCATGGCAAGCCATGAGAAGAGGTTTGAGATAAAATAATGTTATTAATGAATTACTGAATAATTAGTGAATAATTCATTAATACAATTATTTTACTTCTCAAACCTCTTATGGTTTTCCATAATGTATCCAATTTTTTTTTCAAACAAGTCATCCCTGTGAATCAAATACAAAATGGAAATTTCCCCCCAAATTCGTATTTGTAGATGAGTTTATATTCATAAACAATTAAGGTGTATTGTATGTCATCAGTAGCAATCCTCATTACTAACTGCAGGCAAAACTGTACAAAATATAGCATTCATGACTTTCTGTAGATAAGCAATTCCACACATGTACTGTATTCTTTGCATGTGTCACAAGCCTGTAATAAACACAAAATCTTGAACATGAGGGAAATAGGAATGAATTGAAGTGGTGGGAGGTTGAGGAAGAATACTGGCAAGCACTACTGATGGAATGATTGTGCTGGACAGACACAGTGGGAGGTTAACAGATGGGTGTTATGCTTAATATAAGTTATAGCTGAACAAAAACAGACTCACTTTCATTTATAGCAGGTTCATCAGTCCCTTCTGACTGTGAAACATTCTTTTGTGAAGGGGAAATGATGATCTGAAGGCCTACAGGACAGGAGAAGCAAACACAAGACACGTTTGAGACTATAGTAGGCTTACAGCTACGATCGCCTCCACACTCTTCTTTGAATTGTGGCTCAGACTTCCTACCAAAACCTTACATCTGAGTAATCAACGCAGCACAACTAATTTATGTTATGGATGCAAAACTTTACGTCATTCGCTCTAAAAGGATGTTGTGTAATATCCTGTGGAAAAGAAACGCGCTGGAGGGAGACCCACATTGTTGTAACACAGACCTGAGAAATGTGAGATATTATCCTTTGCTCATAATCCTTTCGGAAAGCTCTCAAAAGGATTGTGTACCACTGCTTCTGAGAATGAGACTAAACAAAAAACATGTTCGACGCCTGTCATTCATACATTCCGTAACACTTGGGCTCGGAATAAATATTTGTTTAATTCTGTAAAGCAATTCATAGAAAATGTTTGTTTTTATATTCGCCAACACAGTTAGGTAAGTTCAGTAATAATCAATGTTAACTGAGAAAACTGTGTTCATGAAGAAAAAACAAATGCTTTAATTTAATTGTAAGTGAAAGCCAAAGACAAATGTTTAGTGAATATAGGCCATAGCGAATGTAAGCAGGCATTTAACAGCTTCTAATTTGGGCTTATTTTATAGGTAAATCCCCACTTATACAGTACTATTTTGTCCAATATCTTAATAAGTTCTATCCATGTTGCATTTGATATTATAAACACTATTCAAAGAAGAAAGAAGAGATTTAGTCATATTTTGATAAACAATGTCAGCATTATCCAGAATAGGCAGTAAGATGAGTGATACATTTTTTTGTAATACTGAAAGAAATAAATGTTTTTAAAAATTTTCTCACAACAGCATCAATATGTATACTAAATTAAAGATGTGAATCACCAGAAAAACAGCAAGATATTTTATTGTCAATTGTAAGTAAAAAAAAAAAAAAAACACTAAACATTACAGCAGATTATTTTAGGAATTTTTAAAATGCTGTTTAATATGAATAATATTACACGACTTGTTGCCGTTAACAATGAGTTTATGAGAATAAAGCCAGCCCTGCACTGCATTACAAATTATATCATATTGAAGAATGGATTGAATTTGTGCTATTTGTGAATGTGATGTATAAATAATTGTATCGTCTGTAATACTACAGTCAGAACAAATTAACAGAGAGGTCACTAATGAATAACAGTGGTCCCAGGATTTACCCTTGTGGAACTCCTTTATCATGAAATATGACTGCTTCCCATTTAAAAGAACACGACATGGATTTGGGGAGCGGTGCAGAGGGACAGAGTAGGACGGCCTGTAGTGTAGTGGTTATGGTAAATGACTGGGACACGCAAGGTTGGTGGGTCTAATCCCAGATGTAGCCACAATAAGATCCACACAGCAGGCATTTATATAGCACCTTTATCCAAAGCACTGTACAATTGATGCTTCTCCATTCACACACACACACACACACACACACACACACACACACACACACCGACAGCAATTGGCTGCCAGGCAAGGCCCCGACCAACTCATCAGGAGCATTTGGGGGTTAGGTGTCTTGCTCAGGGACACTTCGACACAGCCCGGGCGGGGGATCAAACCGGCAACCCTCCGACTGCCAGACGACTGCTCTTACTGCCTGAGCCATGTCGCCCCAATCACAGCCGTTGGGTCC
Source organism: Conger conger (assembly GCF_963514075.1). NCBI lineage: Eukaryota > Metazoa > Chordata > Actinopteri > Anguilliformes > Congridae > Conger > Conger conger. The sequence continues at coordinate 56,258,948 of NC_083760.1, read as the reverse complement.
TTGAGCAAGGCCCTTAACCCTGCATTGCTCCAGGGGAGGATTGTCTCCTGCTTAGTTTAATCAACTCGCTCTGGATAAGAGCGTCTGCCAAATGGCAATAATGTTACGTAATGAAGCATGAAGTCTAGCGAGGATACATATGAACAGATAAAATTTCTACATTTCATAAATACTGAAATTTTAAATGGACAAAAAGCATTGTATAAATTTTTGCATAGGTTTTGGATATATTTTTGGACCCCTATATATGCGTAGACCATATCCTGATGAAAAGATTATAATTCCCACTTGAAAATAATGAAAAGTGAGTTGCATGAGTCAGAACCATTTCAGGATAATGGTTAGATAAGACAAAGATGTCTTATGGAAAGGCATTTTGCTTTAAATCGCAACAACTTGTTATTTCAAAAATACAAAAAGTCAAAAGTTTACATACACTTGTAAAGAGCATGTATATCAATGGCAGTTGTGAGTTTCCAATGATTCGTCTAATTTTTCTGTGATGGAATGATTGGAACACATACATCTTCTGGAAATATGACAGAATCTGCTGGGTCAAAAATGTACATACAGCAAGTTGAATTATCAATTTTGGTGATGTAGTAAGTTGTGTCAATCAAATTTGCTTTGTGGCATGGCCTCTTTACTTCTTATTAGTTATTAGTGACTACAGCAGGTGACTTCTCTGAGCCCATTTAAATAGGGCTTGTTTGATACATTATTATTAGACTCAGCCACAAATGTGGGAAAGTGTGCTCAGCACAGATCTGAAAAAGCAGATCATTGACTTGAACAAGTCAGGAAAGTCACTTGGAGCCATTTGGAGGCAGCTACAGGTCCCAAGATCAACTGTGCAAACAAAAAGTATAAAGTACATGGCATAGTTGTGTCCTTGCACAATAAGGAAGAAAATGCAAGTTATCACCTGCTGCTGATAGAAAATTTGTCAGGATGGTCAAGAGTCAGCCAAGAACCACCAAAAAGCAGGTCTGCTGAATTAGAAGCTGATGGGTCACAGGGGTCAGTGTCCACAGTCAAGCGTGTTTCACATCGCCATGGGCTGAGGGGCTGCCATGCAAGAAGAAAGCCCTTACTTGCAGCTTGACTGAAGTTTGCTGATGATCACATGGACAAAGAAAAAGCCTTCTGGAGGAAAGGTCTGTGGTCAGACGAAACAAAAATTTATCTGGGCCCGTTTTGATGCCAGTGGACCTGGAGTTTACAGAAAGTAAATGGAATAATGAAGAAGGAGGATTACCTCCAAAAACCTAAAATCATCAGCCAGAAGGTTGGATCTTGGATGTAGTTGGATGTTCAAACAGGACAATGACCCCAAACACACATCAAATATGGTAAAGGAATGGTTAAATCAGGCTAGAATTAAGGTTTTAGAATAGCCTTCCCAAAGTCCTGACTTAAACCCCATCGAGAACATGTGGACTGTGCTGAAGAAACAAGTCTGTGTCAGAAAGCCAACTAATTTAGTTGAACTTCACCAATTCTGTCAAAAGGAGTGGTCAAAGTCAACCAGAAGCTTGCCAGAAGCTTGTGGATGGCTACCAAAAGCACCTAATTGAGGTGAAAATGGCCAAGGGACAATATTAGCATTGCTGTATGTATACTTTTGACCCAGCAGATTTGGTCACATTTTCAGAAGACCCATAATAAATTAATAAAAGAACCAAAATTCACGAATGTTTTTTGTGACAAAGAAGTAAGTGCTCCAGTCATTCCATCACAGAAAAATAAGAGTTGTAGAAATGATTGAATTTGCCACAAAGCAAATTTGATTGACGCAACTTACTATATCATCAAAATTGATAATTCAACTTGCTGTATGTACATTTTTGACCCAGCAGATTCGGTCATATTTCCAGAAGATGTGTGTGTTCCAATCGTTCCATCACAGAAAAATAAGAGTGGTACAAATCATTGGAAACTCAAGACTGCCATGACATACCTGTTCTTTACAAGTGTATGTAAACTTTTGACCATAACTATCTAAAATGCATGTAGGTGCTCAGACTTACCCGACAGATGGTAAATAACTCATCTGTTATTTACCATCTGAATGCGATAGCAGCCTGGATGCGATAGCAGCCTTTATAAAGTACATTTATTTAATAAATCAATTTAAACCATTAATGCTTGTCCTTACTTATGATTCAGATTTGATTTGAGTAACAAATGATTGTACATTTGGATTATGGAAGAATAAGAATTTATAGAATATCTTTATCAGCTTGTCGCTGTTCATTTTCACTTCGGCCTCTTTCTCTTAGTCTTTGAAGCAGAAGGTCAGTCTTTAATAATTCATTATTAAATTAGATAATTATTTTCAATGAAGTATCCATGATCAATCATTTACTTTTGTATTATAATTCATTTTTAATTTGATGTTTAGCCAGTGGCTATTATCTTTTGCCATGTTCATGAACTAAGGCTTTTTCACAATACGGCTTCGCGCTCAAAGTCACAAAATCATTGTAAAGGTGCATATACTATATTTCAGAGTTGAAATAGCCTTCCATTTACTAAAGGCCTAGTTCAAGTATAAGTATTTATAAAATAATTCTAAATATGTACGCTAAAAGGGCAATAATAACATTGGTATATCCAAAGTAGTTAGTTGTATTTAAGCGTATGTTATTCTTAAAATGGGGAAAATATCTTAATGATGTCATTTTCTTGACGAAATTGCTAAATAAAAATGCAATGATAACAAATGTGTTGTATTTTTATTAGACAGGTCATTTTGCCATGAATAATCATTGTTTATTTGTAAGATCTGATGATAGGTAAGATCACATCCTGGCTTATTGCTGGTGGTACCAGTGCTGGTGTCATTTAAGAAGATTTAAGAAAAGTGTTACAGTTGAGACAATAATACAAACGGCACGATTGCAATCAGTCCCCTGTAATCACACCAGTTCATGAAAGCCACGCATGATTGTCCAATGCCTTGTTTGCTAATACAGCCACCAAATCGGATTTCTGTATGCTCGATATATGATATAATTTCATAGTTCAAAGTAATTTCAATAGGTCACCTCATTCCCTGTACACGGTATCACCTGTCTTTTCAGGAACCTGGCCACTTTTACAGAGGGTTTTTTGATGAACTGCAACAGTTCCTCATTCAATTATGATAGCATACTATTATCTGACTGATATATTGGTTCACCATTAAAAATGCTTCTAGAGCCTAGTATCCACATTGTTCATCGTGTCTGTTTTTCTGTCAGTTCCCTTACAGTAATGGAATATACTGAGTATTTTGGAAATACTGTACATTAACGTTTTTGAAAATTGACCGTAGATATATCACAGCAATGTAAAATTATGTTGGTATATTTCCCATATAACAGTGAAGTTTTGTAAAACAATACACTTTCAATATATTTCATGGAATGGACTGGCTAGTTGTATTTGTTCACTTCTGTTTCCAGATGCATTCAATCAAGTCAGTATTGAAGCAGGCAACAATAATAATAATAATTGTAGAGGTTTAATAATAACATAATAATAAAATAATAATAATAATAATAATAATAATAATAATAATAATATTATTATTATTATTATTATTATTAGTAGTAGTAGTAGTAGTAGTAGTAGTAGTACTAGTAGTAGTAGTAGTAGTAGTAGTATTATTATTATTATTGTTATTATTATTATTATTATTATTATTATTATTATTATTAAAGGCCATGATTCATGAATGGTGCATGAAGAGCAAGATAACAGCTATTTAACACTGTAATTCCAACACATTACATAATTTACATAACATTCCCCGTTGTCGAGTAAAAGTGGGTGCTGTTTTATTGCAGTTTATTATTCTTGAGGCCTCATGGAACATAATTTATATCACCTTGGTGCCATAAACCTTTAAGAAGTTTTTGAAATTTTACTCAATCTAATTTGAAGCTATGAAATCTCATCCTCTAAATATATATTTAAAAATATAACTCCCTTCTGTCCCACCACAAAATCTGAAACATGTAGGGAATATCATCTGAAAATCATAAACGCGTGATAAAGAAATCATTAGTACGCACGTTTGACCATTTTGATGGGAAAAATTTGAATGTCATCACTTGAGCAGCCATTGTTTTACATCCTAGCATATTTCAGATGCTAGGTAACTGACACCTGTGAAAACATTGTGAATTGTGCTCACTACTGAATTATTGCCAGGTCTGGTTCTTGTTTGATCGGTGGTGTTTTGTACCATATTGTGTTTGATGATGAGTAAGTGCCATTCGAACCAAGACCAACCAATACACTATTAAAAAATAACAATAATTAAAAAATAATTGAATTCAGTATACATCCTTGCAATGCATATACCTGGGTCACTATTACCTTTCGGTCTCAGGTTCAGGTACATTAGAATGAGGAAATCGGGCACAGTGTACTGCAGATGAGACAAAAACCTTGGGAAAAGTTCAGAACTGGGTAATGCAATGATACACCCAATTTCTTATATATTTATATATTTTAGAAGAGTTAGAAAAGTAAGTACCCATTTTTTTTTACAACACAGTGCACAATAATATTCAGAAAGACCATTGTAGTGCAACTTCATATACAGAAGTAAAAATGAATGCAAATAGAGAAAGTAGGCTAAGACTCAAATAGGAAAGAATGTAGAATAGAAAGCAAAGAAAGAAGGTTGTGTAAAAAAAAAAATGTTTTTAAACACACTCATTTCAAAAAGCAATTTAACCTATATATCTAGTCTGGAATTTTGTCACTGTGATTTCAGGGGATGTAAAAGGGAGTTTGGTAACAACTTTGTGCTTCAACTATTAAAGTCATCCATACACAGTATATTTTGTATATGTTCATTATATTGCCAGCTTCTGCCAGATTGATTTCTTTAGTTGACTGTAGATCAGAACTCATCATCCCAGGAGACTCCCAGCCAAAACAGAAGGTTTTATAAAACTAGTAGTGAACCAGTAATGAAAATATGTTTCCTACCTTCAAGAAGTCAAGCATCACCATGGTCATCATGTACTTGTTGAGGCATGACAATTCTAGTAACTAATAACCAGCAACTAACCAGCCTGAACAGAAACATTCACATTTAAATCATTAAAGGTTCCCCTGACAAATAGGGTGCATTACCTTGACAGAGACTTAGAGCTTGGAGAACAATTGCCACCTTCAGCAGTTCCATCTGATAACAAGCGTGACAGTTGAGGGGCCCTATTTGTTGTTAGCGTGAGAGAATTTGTCTGAAACTCAAAATAGTCAACAAAAGACGTGATCTAATGTATCCTTTGTTTAATCATGAAAAACATTTGTGAACGAGCAACTGCTGCTGCTGCTTGTCTGCACTGCAACATGTGGTTTCCTTTCGCTGCTTGGTGCTGTCGTGGGTGTGCACTTCACGTAGGCACTGACATGCATGTGCCTTTGGAAGAATTAGTACAGTCTTCTCGGTCTCACTCTCTCTCTCCCTCAGAAGTTTTGTTTCTGTTATGATGGTGGTGATATGAACATGGCATCCTCTGGAAAAACGAATAAAGGGGGAAACTAGCATACCTTTCGCCTTAACTTCAATTTAAATTATACCTTGTGGCTTAAAAATAAAAGCAAAAACTTAGCAAGTCTATTCAGAAAGCAAAACAATACATATTTGTTCTAAAGGTCAGATGTGGGGTCAATGAGGTCAAAATAACAGAGGTGTGAAATCACTTCAAAAAAGGTTTTAGCTAACCATTTTAAATTTATGGCATTTATCCTAAGACAAATAGCTTCATATAAACAAAGGGTGTTTCCCAAAATCTGAAATATTCAACAGCTCAAGTTCTGTTCCACAAGCAAAAACGCAAACAAGCAAAAACAGTTAAAGATCCCAGAAGTGTCATGCATGCAAGGGCTAAATGTTGCCAAAGTACGCCTGTATTGTTAGATTTGATTGATAAATTATTGGAATATACTTTATCAGTATCAGTAATTTATCAGTAATTTACGAATATATGTAACATTTCAGTTGGTTTAAATGCTGTAGTAACATCACTGTCATTTCTAATCATATTTTCAACCATCACTGCTGATAGTTTCTGTTTAAAACTATGAGGATATGCGTGTAATGGAGGTGGGAGCTGTATTTGATTTACAGTGGGCTCCAGAATTATTGGCACCCTTGATTAAGTACTGGCAAGTACTGCAAACTAAAACGACCAAGACTCAGCTTCCTAGCAAAGGCAACCAGATTGTCTGCCAAGATTTCCTGGTACTCTGTTGAATTCATTGTGCCATTGGTCTTAAATAGTGTCTCTGGACCACTGCCAGCAACACATCTCCAAAACATCAGTGACCCACGGCCATATTTGACAGTAGGTATCAGGTGAAGAATCAGAAATAGAACCTTGTATGCATTACATTTTGCCGCCAAACATGTTGATGGTGCGTATGGCCAAAACATTAAATTTAGGTCTCATCTGACCATAGCACTCTCTTCCAGTCATAATTCCAATGAGGTTTGGGGAATTCAAGATGGTCGGTTTTGCTTATTCTACTCAGTAAGGGCTGACTTGTTTTTTCTGCAATTCTTAAAATGCAATCCTTGGGTTAATTATGGCCTCTCTCAACATTTTCCTTATCATATGTGGGGATAATATCCACTTGCATCCTCTCCCTGGCAAGTCTGCAAACATTCCATGTTTTAAACCTTTTAATTATTGCCCCTCTGTCTTTTGAATTGGCTTTTCCCATGCTGATGGTTGACAAAGGGATTTTGCGTGCTTGTTATCTCATTTTGATACAAATTTTTATAGAAAGTGATGGAATGACACAATATAGTTAATTTAGACTGAGATTAACAAAATGAAAGCAAAATTGTATTGCCAATTTCACTTAGATTCTATGTACAATAATTGTTAGGGGTGTCGATAATTTGTGTTAAAAGTATTACATGCATTGGCATTGGCATCATTGACATCAGAAACATTTCGGGCCCTTTATGTTACAGTTTACTATGGTCACAAATAGTATCAAATTAAAATGTGAGATGTGCTTACATCAACAGTGTTAGTATTTGAAATATGGAGGAATTTGTGAGTGAATCAGGCAAAGGAGACAAAGGTGATGGGGAGTGTGAGTAAAGGATATAGAATGTTCTAGTGCGGGGGTGAGTGCAATGGCAAAAGAGAAAGACAACAAAGCTTTTTTTGATGTGTTGTATTTAAATGTCAGCTGCCGTTTTCCTACATCTCATGTTTGACAGGAATTCAACGTCGTTCAGGCAAATTAATGTCAAGCAGACTCAAAGTAAAATGATCCAGAACATTATTGGGGTTTTCAAAAAAAGGTGTTATGACTAATAGCCATCAGCGTCAGTCAATAGGTCAACCTGGCATAACTGTAGAATCAATAGCTGGCATCTTGCCTCACTTTATGAAAAGTAGGAAAACCTAAAGAGGAGAATTATATGATGTGGGCATAACAGGGCAGAACAGAGTGACCTGGGCTGTGCAATGTGGCCCACAAAAGCCCAGGTTGCCCTGCCTTCTGCTCCTATCTTTTCACCCAAGAGAACGGAGATAGAGAACTCTCCGGAACTCATAGAATCATAGTTACATCCGTAACTCAGATTCTACTTCATTCTTCCAGACTGCCAGAGGCCTCACCGCCAACTACTGGATGACTCATACAAACACGGTCACGAGGAAGCAGCACACGCCTTCAGAAGAGATATGGTCTGCAGAATTGCAGCCTCCACAGGATTTAGAGCAGCAATGTTAACCTTATGGCCTCTGGGGAACATGAATGGTGACGGTCAGGTAGTCTCAGCTCATGTGTCACCCAGTGAGGCCTATTTGGAAATGGCTCATGATGTGGAAATACTCCTATGGAGTGATTCTTCACACATAAGGCAAGGGGAAACCCTTGCTCTTATACATTTGAGAGATCACATCCACTTTTCAGTGGGAAAGTCTCTTTTTGGAGAGTGTGAGGCCCTCTTCATATCCGACATAGCAGAAGAATGGCTGGTCAGCCTTCCGTAGGCCAAAAGTTGTATCGATTCAGTCCTTGAGTGCTTTAATTGGTATGAAAAGCCATTTCAACCTCCATATCATATAAAGGAGGAGGGTAGTGAGTTGCTATCTCAATAGCATGGCTAGCGGATAAAACATTTGGTAGGAATGTTGGGTGGGGCCAGAGTGTCACTCCTGAATCCACCTCAACCACCTTGGGTTCCCAGATAAGGCATGGGGTTCACCGACACATTTAGAAGTGATAATAGCAGAAATCATCTTGGGTGACAACCATTTCATATCCATCCTTGACAGGGGCTGAAATGGGGTACACAGAAGATCAAGTACCAAAGGTAAATCCCCATGTTGGCATGCAGGCGAGACATGGTGGTCGTGCTCGCTGCATCCCTTTTAGAAATCAGTTTGTGGGGTCGAGCACGCCAACTGCCTGCTTATCTGCTTATCAACCTCAATGTGCTTGGTTGAAATGGCAGCTGCGTACCTTCATGGCATAGGCTGACCGCCCGGAGCCCAGCAAGGTCTGGAGGAAGTGCAGCAACACCGTGACTGAGCAGTGGAATGGGTGCTCATTCTGATGAACCATTCAGAGAACAGTCTCTATCAACAATCAGAGAGCAACCTAGTTGAGGGAGCTCTAGCATTAATATGGTGTACACTTGGGAGGGTGGTAACACTCGAGAGGGTGATAGGCTCTTCAAGGGCCATAGCTGCCGCTGTACGTGGCAGGGATGTGGGTATTACACTTGTAAGGGAGCTGCCACGGCATCTCATAGAGGAGCCTGTGAAGCAGTTGAAACCTTGGTCTCTCCAGCCAGCTTGAAGCCACCAGGAGTCTGTGGCTGCTCTGGCAAATACTGTTTGTGTTGCTACTATTATTGGGGTTGGCGAAAATGCATAGAGGGTTTCTGCTGACAGTTGTGCCCTGCGCATTTCCTGCTAAGGAGAAGGGGTCACACAAGTTCTCTCTCATACAGAAGCTCTCTCATTCGTGGTTCCCCGGTCTCAGGTGCCTACTGCGGAAAGGAGCACACATTTAACAACCAGGATTGTGATCCTCAGATTGCCCTGTTTCCTTCCCACAAACCGTGCCCTTGCCACAGATGCCGATGAGAAAAACAGAGTAAGTAAAGATTTGCAAAATGGGCTATAAATACAGTTTGTGCTGGTGTTTGAGTTTCAGTGAGTTTCAAGAATTTTGAAATCTATGGAATGCATTGAATGCATTTTGTGTCACAATGAAAAAGTCATTCAGTTTGGTCCACATAGACTGCTATTGTGCTGTGTGAAGAGCTTTGAACTCAGGGTTGGGAAATGCTTCTAAACCAGTTTATTGATTTTATATTGTGTTTTTGCTGCTTTCTTTTCATCAAAAAAAAATTCCTATTAGCCTACACAGTGAAAAAATATGGTATTACTTAAACACAAAGTACACCAATCAAACGTTAAAAATTTCTTTTGAAGGTAAATAATGCTTTAATTTTTACTGTTATTGAACAGGGCAGGGCAGCACAAACCTCCAAGAAATGTCAAGAGAAAGATAGATAGATAATGGAGTTAAAATTAAGACAATTCGTTTATATAACAACTAGTATTAGAAAATAGTAAAATTGGTAAAATTATCTTTTGTTCAACCACAAATATGCCAAACTATTATCAATGTCAGTTCTTCATCTCCATCTTTCTTCATCTTTTATATAATCAAATTATATAAATGATATGTGAATTCTTTTAAATAAATGATAAAATCAAGTGTATCCCAGTCTAAATCCTGCTGACATAACTTGGTCTAGAGCTCCCCCTGCTGGCAGGAATGCCATCCTGACTGTTTGCATGTGCACCCTTCACAAGTTTCAGATCTTGCAGCGCTTGAATAAGTCGAAGAACGCACATAAAAACACACTTCTTTATTTCAGTCTTGTCAACCAATTTCACTGGGCTATTAAATGAAAATAAATACAAATAATAGCAAATACATCAGTTATGACGTATTATGCCAAAACTAAAACCAATTGAATTTTACTCTTTGAATCCTTTGGCTAATTTATTCTACAAAAGTTCATATGCATTGGGCATACTTGATCTCAGATTGCACATTCACGATATACCCACGATATGAGACATGGTTAAGAGGTTCAATTGTTGTTCAGACCAAATATGTGTTCTATTTTGTGACTTTTGTTGAAGCCAGACTGGGTAGTCTCAACAGTTTACAGGGAAAAACATCCACTGTGGGCAAATATGCATTAATGAGAGCAGCAGAAGACCACACCGGCTTCCACTCTTGTCAGTGATTAACAGGAAACTGAGTCTACAGTGGGCACAGGCTCACCAAAACTGGCCAGCCTGATGAATCTCAATGTCTGCTGCAACATGATGATTGGGTCAGAGTTTGGCATAAACATGAATTCATCCTGCCTTATGTCAACAGTTCAGGGTGGTGGTGTAATGGTGAGGGGACATACAGTGGGCTCAAGAATTATTGGCACCCTTCAAATAAATGAAAAAAGGCTGCATATAATAAACAACACATATAATAATATACAGTGGGCTCCAGAAAAATTGGCACCCCTGACTGGCAATTCCCAACAGATACTTAAAAAATATGATTACTGACATGAACTCAAAATTCTAAACATGTGAAAAATACTGTACTTTATTAATGTTCCAACGGAACCAACCAAAGTCAAACAATGAGAGCTACCACACTCACTATATGTTTGTTTGCATTGGTTGGCACTTCCATTCGAAATAGCACATTTTGAACCTCAAAATCTCACCTGTTTCAAAGCCAATCTCAAAGCTATTTCACAGGCCTACTACAATTATCGTGTCAAAATAGACCAGAATCTCTAAGGAATGTTTCTAGCATCTTAAATCCATGCCATGAAGAATTCAGCCTGTTCTGGGGTCAAAGGCAGATCCTACCCAGTACTAGAAAAGGTTCACCTACTAAAGTGGCCACTGTGCATTTCTGCTGAGAGAAAGAGAAAAGTTCATTCAGAAATAAGGGTTGTTCTTTCAGTAGTTCCTCATCTGAGAAAAAGTGCTTTGAGGAGGGAAAGGGGAGAGAATCTCATTTTTTCAAACAGGAGATACAAAACCTCAAAGAAATTGGCATTGCTTAAAATTGAGTTAATTGCTCACGGATAAACACAAGACCTTAAAAGCCTCAGGGTACGTTAGGGAGAAACAGGTCTGGCAACACATTCACCACTATGGTGACCACATCAAGTGTATGAAAGTATACTAGCAGACTGAGTTATACTTGGGGACTCAATATCAAGTGTTTGGTTTGTTTCTGCTGTGACATGGCAACCCCATAAACGTGTAGTTCAGTTACTGGTGGCTACCATAGCCTACAGAAACAAAGGCAGGGATTCACTGCTACTGTTCAATAAAGAAATCTCACTGAACTGGAAGTCCTCAGCCAAAGCTCGCTCTCTGTTCTTAAATTAACTTGCCTCAGAGTACTGTAATTGCATGAGGAAAGCAGATAACCATTTTCACATGCCTTGCATCTTACAAGGCATGTTCATTACACATGTATTAGATTAAAATTCTGAGCCACAATGAGACATCAAGTCAAGGGCCTTAACAGTGAGAGTGTCTTCAATAGATCTACTGTAGGTCAAATACCATGCATTTGAAATGCAAAATGCTTACTGAATATGGTGTCTGAAACTGTATTCAAGAATGTAAATTACTATGATAAAAATGCCTTCTATGTGCACTGTGTCTATTTTTTAAACCCCCAAAACTTCCCCAAACTCATTTCATATCTTTCAAAAAATGTAAATGCCATGGGCTTGAAATTGCTTTTTTGTTTGACCACTGTCTTTTACCACTAAAACAACAGGTTGCTACCGGTTGCTATACTTATCCTCCAACACAGCTGAGAATCTCATCGTCAAGAAACTTGTCACATGAGAATGATCCATACAGGAATAGCGCACAGGAGGTCGTATTAGTGATTACCATTTTCTATGAATTAGTGATAAAGTTCTGATTTTGTTGCTATTCTTATTATTATAATTATTACTGTATGTCACAATGGTAGTGGACCAGAGAGCAGAGATGACTCACGAGACTCGGGCACTGTTAGTATAAACACTGGAGACCACTTATTCAGGAACAAAAATAACAAACAGGCATGGACAGGAGAGAACACAAGCACTGGAGAATACAATAAATAGCAGTGAGATCACAGGAGAAACCTGGAGACTTAAGGCTGGCAAGCAGAGATAAGCAACTCAAAAACCAAGCGCTGACACAAGGAGAACAGGGAGCTTAAATACCAGCGCTGCAGTCAAGACCGCCTCAAGTGTAGATTAAGTCATTTGTTAATCGAGTTTGATTCAAGACCAAAGCTGGGGGTGGGGGTTGGGTCCAAGTTGAGACCAAGACTGCAAAAAGTAAAATTTCAGACCAAGACCATAACAATGAATTTGTCCAAGGCTACCATTATATTTATTGCGTAAAACAGAAAAGGGAATCATCAATCTCAGACGTAATCCAACAGTCAGAAGCTAATGTTGCCAAATCAATTGCCACCAAGATATTTTTGCATCCTGAACCAACTATGGTTGGCATTTATATAGCGCCTTTATCCAAAGCGCTGTACAATTGATGCTTCTCATTCACCCATTCATTCACACACTCACACACTCACACACCGACGGCGATTGGCTGCCATGCAAGGCGCCAACCAGCTCGTCAGGAGCATTTGGGGGTTAGGTGTCTTGCTCAGGGACACTTCGACACAGCCCGGGCGGGGGATCGAATCGGCAACCCTCCAACTGCCAGACGACTGCTCTTACCGCCCGAGCCATGTCGCCCCACAGATAACTACAGATAACCCATGACCAAAAGTGACTAAATGTCAACTACCCCAGGATTAACACACAGTTGGATACAAATAATATAATCAAACATCAGTGAGCAGTCTACATTAGCCAGATAATGGCAGCCTACACTAGAATAGTCCATGGGTGGCACATCCTGACAAGGCACTGTTGACTACTGAAAGGGACGTGTCAACACTGTTGACTAGTGAAAGGGACATGAGGACGGAGGAATCGAGGAAACGTTTATTAGGAAAATTGAATGTTCTTGCTCTTTCAAGCCTCAGATTGAAGGTACGTCAATCACAGATATAGCAGATGGGAGAGGTGGATCCACCGGTCAATCATTTACAGTATGTCATGCTTTCTGAAAAAATCCTGCCCAAAGGATACACTTGTGTTTCCTTGCTCAAAAATTATTCGGGAGCCCCCTAGCTCCTTGCTCATAGCTGCTTCAAGGAGCATTTAACAGTGTGGAATGTCCTTAAAGATAGTGGACCTCCATCAATATCCAGGTCAGTCGAGGAGTGAGGAGAAATCAGCAATTGGGCCCATGCCAGTGTTGACTGTGTTACCCAGCCCTGCAAGGTAACACACAGTTGGCTCTAGTGTCTTCCAGGGAAGGGAGAGTTCAGTTGGCTGAGATAATGGCATTTCGTTGTGCACTAATGATCTCTGCTGCATGATTAGGCACCTGCAAGTCTGTCTGTTAAAGTGAACATGAAGTGTCTTCCTCTGACTCGTGTCTTCCTCTGACTCGTGTCTGTGTGATCCTGACTTGCCCAACTGCGGTGCAAAAAAAAGCACTGGCTTACAATCACGGCTCTGGAGAAACATACATTTTTCTGCATTGTGCTTTTCCCTGCAGATAGTCAAGGGTTTGCAGTAATGTGCATTGATATACTGTAGGACATTAAAAAAATCAGTCCACAAATTATGTTTATTTTCTAACTGAGGGCCAGCTTGAATGATTTTTGGGGGCCATTTCTGGTGGCTAATGTATGATCTTGTGCTCCCAAGAATGTTTACAGTATGACGAGCATCTCCCATATTTTAGAAAAATAAATTGTGCAGGGGCACACAAAGAATAACATTTCTCCAGTACTGTGCGGTCTGCATTATGCCACATTTTTTACATCACATGTGCTGCTTCAACTTCAGGTCAACATAATCCATAAACTTCTCTATGCAGTATAAGGACACAGGGTAGTGAAAACACCAGCCAGATGTGTTTTATTGAGGCAGCCTGCCATTTATTGCACTTTAATTTCTCACAAAAGATTTTTATTTGTCTCAGACCTTTACGGTGCGATTCATGGACTGGCTTACAGTACTGTATTACTCAGTGATTCACGGTTAGTCAATCCTTAAGTTTCACTCCAACCAATCACGACAGTGATGTCAGAAATATCCAACACTCCTAAAATACTAGCACAGTGATGTAATGAATTATGGGACTTGGTTGAATACAGTTTGTACCATTATTTTTTTGAGGGCAATTGTACTGACTTTGTCTCATTCATTAGCAGTTATTCTAAATGACCACCAGTGAGAAAAAAGCCATTTATAAGCATTACCTCCTGAAAATTATTACAAGGCTATCAAGGGACCAGATTTCATTAATAACTGTTACCTCAAACTACAACATAATTTTATTTAAAAAATTAATAAATTAAATAATGTATATACACACATATCATTGGAATTTTAATAACAGACAAGCAATGCACAAACAAAACAAAGTTTTAAATAGCATTATAACACAATAAATTGCTATTCATATTTATTAATAGCATCACTGAATTAATGCCACATTTGATCTGTAGAAAATTCCACTCAGTGTTTCAACATATGCACTCCTGGAAAAATGAAGCAAACTTATTTAAATCAGACTTGAAAATAATAATTTAAATATAGATCTAATAAATGGCGTCTGAACATGAACATTTCTGTGTGATACCACTCTCCAAAGTGGTCAAATTTTGTCAAAACAATCCTGCTTGAGAAATGAGAGAAAATAATCTAAATCGTTATATAGTACAGTCACAAAGTATTTGGACAGTGACATAATGTTGTTGTTTTGGTATTCACAAGTATATCAGGTCAACCATCCTTTATGAATCGCAGGCTGTTTTATGCATAGCCCCACATTTTGGGTTACCAAAAGTAATTGGCTGTTCAGCTGGCTCTTGGCCAGCTGTATGTTGCTGTTGTATCATTAGTCCATGCACAAGAAAGCTTACAAAACGTCTAGAATTGATTCAAGGTATGGAATTGCATTTGGAATTGCATCTCTAAGCATTAGTACCAAAGTGTCAATGCCAGTAAGGCAGGGATCACGGGGTTGAGAAATCTGAAGTCATTCAGGGACATACCAAAAACATTAGGTGTGTCAAAATCAACTGTTGGGTACATTAAGAAGCAAGAATACACTGATGAGCTCAACAATAGCAAACAACCTGGTAGACCACGGAAGACCACTGTCATGTATGAACAAAGAATACTTTCAATTGTGGAGAAAAACCCTCGAAAAACCCTCAACTGTCAAACAAATGAAGAGCACTCTTCCAGATGTCGGCATAGATGGGCAGATGAGTATAAAGTGATTGCAAGAGAAATGTTTGGAGAAACAAAGGAACTGCTCATGATCCATACTACCTCACCATACCATGTGAGGTACAGAGCCAAAACAACAAAAAATGTGTCAGTGTCCAAATATTCAGGGACTGCACTGTAATTAGTCATATAATTTATTTAACATAGGTACCACTGTATTATATCATTTCAGAATTTAAAAATTTGCTTCTACTGCATGTTAAAATAATATGGCCATTTATTATCATTTATTATTGTAAGATTATTGGCTTTGCCAATCATTTCAGAGTACCTTAACAAAATATTTCCTTTTAAAGATGGTTCCACAGAGCCATCTGCTCTCGCATCAACACCTGTTTATTTCCTTTAAAAGGCCGGATTTATTTTTTATAAATAATTGATTATATTATACAATAATTGATTATATATGAATATTTTTTTTTCCTGGATTGGAAAATAGTGCATCCTATTTTTGTATATATATAAATAATAAATAAATAACATAGACACACAGTTATTCAAAAGTATACTCAATTTTTTGTTCTTAAATTAAATTTCCCCAGTACCCACTTTTTTTCAACATGAAAAGTGAAAAAAATCAGTAAAAAAATCACTCCCTGCAGCAAAAACTGCTTTGGTTTTGCACATCTGGCATTTCACCTAGATCAAGCAAATATTCTTAATTTACACTGAAAGAATCACTGGACTACCTGCTTCAGTTCAGTTCCTCTCAGGCTTCTGTGGGAAGTAGCATCCTGCAAGCAGGACAGGAATTCTGCATGCTTCTCCAGTTCAGGGCCTTGCGCCCAGTCCTGCACAATGCTCTTTGTTATAGATGCACAGAGCGGCCTCTGTCTGGCAGAGGCTGCTGTCCCCTGCACCAATCAATGCAGCAGATATCACTTCCCCTGAAGGTTGTTGTTGGAGTGGTTAGCCTGGTACGGGTGAGTCGATTTTAAGGGCAGAATGACTGCAGCCAGAACACTCATGATGTGGAAGTGGAAGTACATTGACCTGTGAGAGCAAGGACAAAAAAATCACAACAAAGCAAATCCCCCAAAGATCCCAGATTAAATAAATGCTGGATTACACAATTCAATCCCATACATAATTGCCTGAACTAAGGTGTAGATGACATAAATTGTCTTGTTCAGACCAAGCCAACAACATAGCCTAGCATAGCCTAGACATAAGTTGTCTGTAGAGTATGTCTGAAACATCGTGTCTTGCGCATTATTTATGGGACCAGATGGTCATCTGCTTAAAAATCTGTTCAGTCTACAGAAACAATCCAATTTTATGCATGTTCTGAATATTCATGAAGAGGTATGGCCAATGATGGTACATTCATAATGGATCCTCTTTGTGAATATTTACAAACTTACCAGAGATACCAACTAGATACGAGCTGATGAAAGGAATGCAGGTCTGGCTATCTGAATACTATAGGAATCATTTGTGTCTACTCTGCCCCAGGGTGATGGAATGAACTGCCCATAACGGTCATTTTTCTATAAGCCAAAGTGCACTGTTTGTTCCCTCTAATAAACTATGAACATTCACATTAGATTGAATAGCCCTGGATATACTCGTGCTAAATTTAATCAATACCCTCAGGTCCATTGCATTACTGCTGGCACTATTTTCTTAAACTCTCTTGTGTGCCTACTATGGAACTTATGCTTACGTTGTAAGTTTCCATAATAACATAATACATTATTGGTTAGAACACTAATAACCAGGTATTGTTACTGCTATTTCAAGTTTTTTGACAGCATTTGTAAGTTTCTCTTGGTAATAGCATCTGCTAAATAACAAATATAAATGTACTCTTGACTCCACCTGTAATACTGCATGGTGGGCTCCACTGCCAGCAGCAGAAAGGGCATCACAGTGTAACAGATTGCCAACTGAGTGGCTAACCAGGTAAGCACATCATAGCTAAACTGCATGACTGCAGAGGACAGAAAGTGCTGGCGAAAGCTCTTCCGCACCTGATAGAGACACAAGAGGATAAAAGGTTAAAAGAAACCATTTAAAACAGAACAACACCAACAACAGACACACAATGCGCACATGAATATAGAGGTATAACAATAACAAAACTGCTTAGTTTGCCTGAAAGCTGTTTCTGCCTCCACTACATGCCCTGGCAAGCTATTCTACACAGTGACCATTCTCTGTGTGAAAACATACTAAGTAATGTCTGTTTAGAATTTATCCGTCGCTTATTTCCATTTATGACCGAGCTCACACTGAAGAATCACCTGCAGTTCACTTTATTAATCCCTTTAATTAATTTAAAAGCCTGGATCAAATCACCCAGAAGTCTCCTTTCATTAAGCTCAAAGAGATTCAGCATCTTAGGTCTTTCCTCATAAGTTTTATCTTTTATACATGGAATCAATCTGGTTGCCCTCCTTTGAACCTGTTCCAGAGCCTCTTTCTTGTAGTATTGTCCCCAGAACTGCCGGACAAGGGTATAATATTGTTAACTCTGATAGGAATGGGGCCAGTAGTGGTGTTAGAGTTGGGCAGGGCCGGACTCACAGTTCGGGCTGCAAAGGTGATGGGGATGGCGGTGAGGAAGGTGAAGTAGTATCCAGGGTAAACGCCATGCCAGAGTGCAGAGAGCACAAACGTCAGCGCAGTCCGGTAACGGGGTGCCCGGTCATAGCACACACTGAGGAGAACAAGGGTAAAAGGTTCACAGTGACAAAGAGACACAGAGCCAGGACAGCATAACTCTTCCAACTACTTCTTCCTGGGAACCAGATCGAGAAGAATGGCACACTGTGTCAGAATCAAATAGTTATAATATTTTAAAAAGTGGGTAACTCAGTGACATTGTTCTCGGCTTTTGGGCTCACAAGCTAAGCTCTAAATTCTGTTAAAAACACTTGTGGAAGTCAGTTGTGTGGTTTTCAGACTCATATTTCACTTCTGTGCGATTACTCCATTTAAAAATGTTTCCTTTTACTTCAAAAGTCAAAATCAACTCATGTTGATTGAATGGAAGCCTACCTGATAAAGTTGACAATTTTTCACATTCACGGGATGTTGCATCCACTACTAGAATTTGGCAGCGCTGAAAATTCTCCCGCTTTTAGTCTTGGTTTCTTAGCGAACAAGTGATTTGAGTGTGTAATTAAAGTTTGAGGTATTTAAATTAATTCAAAACAAAGGGAACAAAACAAAACAGAACAAATATGGTTTGGTTATACCATTTGTCAGCAATAAGAACCTCTGATCTGTCTGTAACAGCTGAGGTAGGGCTTACCGCTTGAGCCAGAGACCTGTCTGGATATTCCAGTTGTCAATGAACATCTTGAAACTTGTTGCAGTCTGCACAGAAAAATATAGAAATATAGGATATGGAACAATGTTTGCTGGCCATTGAACATGTACCCTACAGCAAAAGGCGTATGACTGTCCTCCACAGAATTCAGCCATAATACAATATGTGAATGACAAGATCTCCTCAGTGTCTGAGGCCCTGTGTTCCAGGCTCAGCTCACCTCAATATCCCAGATATTCAAGTTGGAAACAAGGTCCCAGGAAGCCTGGCCGTTTCTATCAACAGTCCTGAGGCCGTAACCAGCGGCATTGTTGATGGCATCAGCTAAGGGGAAAGGGGGATGTGTTGTTCAGGTTCTTACCCACAGCACGTGGACCTGAATAGCTGCGAAGCACTATAATGCTTACACTATACAACCATGGCCATCGGTATAACCAAGAATGAAGAGAAACAAATCTTAAGAACAAGTGTATGTATGTTAGCCATTTTAGCAAAGGAAACTGCTGTGAAATGGGCTGAGATCACTCCCTGAATAATGGAATGAACTATAATACAATACACAATTGAACAACATGTCTATATCCTTTGCCTTAAACTTTCATACTTAAAAATAAATGGCAGGTGCCTAAATAAATGAGAATAATGCGAATTATATATCCTTTTATAGTGTAACAACTCACCAAATGTCCATGCAAAATAAAACTTGGGTCTTGCAGCTTGTATAGAAAAGAAGGAATATGCCAGTCGAGTAAGGAAAGAGGCGTGACTGATGAACTCAACGTCAGTGTTGTAGGTGATGGGGAAGGTTTTGGTGACCGTCATGAACAGGAAGAGACAAATGGCACAGATGAGTAATTTGTGGATGACAGCCCCCTGAAAAAAGAAATATATATTTTAAATAGTACTAGGATTGATCACAGTTTTCACTAGGACTAGGATTTCAAGTTCATCAAATGAAATTAAATGCAATCCTGGTAAAGGATTTAACAGTTAAAAGAAAATAAAGAAGTACAGCTCATCTAAGACGGAGGAAAAATGTGGATGGAACACACTGCATGAATGAACTGAATGAACACAAAGCTCCAGTTGCAATCACTGCAGCTTATACAAGCAACATTGTGCCACAAAGCAACTGTGCAGTAGGTGCTGTTTTAATTCAGATTCTCAGAAGGATTCAGCTGTTTGCCTACCACAGGTGAGGGCTCTGGCCCAGAGTAGCCTGACTCTTTCAGCTTGCTCTGAATGTGCCTTCCTGCGATAAACTCCATGTAGTCCTTGTAGTTACTGCAGGGGCCCACGAGGACACTCAGAAAGTTCAAGTGGTAGCTGAGGTACTCCAGCAGAGAGGGTTTGGAGCTGTGGAATAAATTGATATATTTTTACCTTTCTCTTGTTGACCCTCTCCTCACAAGCATTTCTGAATCCTTCTGACACACAGCAGATCCCTCATTTATCCCACATATGTCATTGTGTTAATACCTTGTGCGTTGAGTACAGACTTTATTTTGCCTGACTCTTGCATATTGCAGTAAATGATGTTAAGTTAAATGTTGAGTTTTCATGTGAAGCAGAGCAATAAATGAGTCTTTCCGACCTCTGGTATGATTTATCATACGATTTATCAGTATGTATGGATGAAATCTGAAATTATTTTGTGGTCCCCTAACAGAATCCAAGCCATATACTAACCGCTGAGTGCATGCTTCCAAGCCTTGCTCTCTCTTTATACCCCCTCACTGTGCTAGGAAGTGGAGGCAGAGAGGGGCAAAGTTGTTTGGGATCATTGTGTGATCTGACTGAAATTTTACGAAAATAACTTCCTAGTAAACTGGAAAAAAATGTATTCAGGGTTACCCAAACTTGGTTCCAGAAAGAACTACACAAAATGTTTATATAGTTTATAGTATTTGTCTTAACATTAGCTGGTTTCTTGGATCAAAATGTGTTTGTATGGTATTTTTTTTAAAAACACAAAAAAATGGCAGAACGTGTGGGACTAGGGACAGTTCTAAACCCAGAAACTAAAATAAATCAGTGGAATTTTTGTGACCAGGTTCGGGGACGTAATACGCCCACAACCACCACCTAACCACATTTAGAGGGATAATACTGAGATCACAGAAAGACGGGTCCATTCCTTCTTGTTAAAGAGTGAGCACAATTTAATGGTCTGGCAAAAGTGATTTGTGAAAGCAAGTTTACTGCACTTCAGTTGGACCCAAACTAAAATCTAAGGAACAGCCTGGAACTTCTGTTAGCCTCAATTTAAATCACATAAGAGTAACGTTTTTCCTTCTCTGTTTTCAGCAACAATGGAAATGAGGGTGAAGGTTGTTCAACGGCACATATATGCACACAGACATATGCATTGTGTGTGGTGCAGATACATGCATAGTCTATGATGCACCATAATGAAAACATACCGAACAGCCAGTCGTCTCTGCTCTGCTGTGAGGTCATCGGCCTTTCGACTCATACCTGAAAACAGGAGCCGCAATGGAAACACAGACCTGGGTCAAATATGTATTTAAAATAACTGCACTCTTAATATGTTAAGAGACACTTGTGCAAATTCTGAAGAATTTCCAATTCAGTTTAATGGGTAGAAACTGATTTTCATTAATTCATTCATTCAGTCACTTGTTTATTCACAGAGGTTCTCTAACCACAAGTTCAACTCTGCACATGAATGGAGAAAGAATTGTGAACACCAACTGTATTCCTCTTACCATCGTGCAACTGGAAAGCTAGACAAGTAGTCTTCTGTGCTATTATCATCAGAGGTCTGGAGGGAGACAATTTAGTCTTAGTTTTGTGCAATGGCTGCCCTCACCCCCCCCTCATCCCATGACCACCCATCTGTGACTGCCATATTGTCACATTCAATAGAAAATGTACACAGATAATGAGGATATTCATACTACAAATATATGTAATATGTTAATACACAACCCTTATTGCAAGAATGAGTCAGAAAAAGAGCGTAGAATAGAATCTTGTTTTAAGAAATGAATACCAGCTAACAGCTTGCTCTTCTGGCTGAATACAATGCCCTCTGTTCGACACACAAACCCGTCACTTCGTAAGCATGCTCTTTATGCTGCGCTGCGGAGCAGGGCGTTTGGCACAGCCTGGTATCACTGGGTCAATATTAGCACCACAGAATGGAGGGCTCGGTACAGACTGTAAGCAGTCTCGTAGAAGGCACAGACTGAAATGCAATGTATGCTCAGCTTGTGTAAGTATAATCATAACTGTGTAATTGTATTTGTCTCAATGCTGAGGTGAGTTTTGTTCAAAACAATATATACATAACGATTGGGACAAAGACCCATCATTTATTTATTTGCCTCTGTACTTTATTTGTACTATATTACATGTGGTTAAATTGTCAGATTTTAATAAAGGGCATTTCTATACATTTCACATTTTGGTTTCACCGGGCAGAAATTAGAGCAGTGTTTATACATAGTCCCCCCATTTCAGGGCACCATAACGTTTGGGACACAGCAATGCTATGTACAGTAAATGAAAGTAGTCATGTTTAGTATTTTGACTGCTTGAATCTGCGAGTCATGGACATCATCAGTTGCTGGGTGTCTTCTCTGGTGACCCACTAATTCTCAATGCACTAATTAGAGAAATTCCCCAATTTTGAAAATGATTTGAGCCAAATTTTGCATTTATTTTTTGATAAGCTGTGGGGTATATCTTATGCGCAATTTAGCAAGGTCACATATGTTTGATGGAAGCAGGGAGTAACTAGCGTACATGGTCCTTCCGAGACTGATACAATTTGCAGGGCTGGGAGTACAGCATCACCTTTCATTGCTAGTGGCAGCAGTCCCTTATCAGCTAAGTATTTATTTATGGGTGTGTTTACAACTCTGTGCAAGAACAGCTGAAAACTGGTGATAAGAAACAAAAGCTCAATGAGGGAAGGTTGTCCACCTGGCAAGTGTGTGTTTCAATTCTATCCGCAGTTAGCACTGACAACAGCTCTTGTGCTGAAACTCCACAGCTATTGCTGAATCTTGTCTGGTAGTGCCTCAAATATTTGAACTACCACAACAGGGGTCGTGCTAGCCCATGTAGTGCTGTGTCTTTATGAAGCATTTAAACTCTGTGTTGTATGCTAATTTACCTATTTACCCACCTCAGGAGTGTTGATATCTAAACAGCATCAATTTGACCTAGGTCTGCAAGGCAGTAAGCTGGATGTTTAGGTCTCTTTCCATATATCCAGTCGAAAAAAACAATGACAAAAATGAATGTGACAGCATTACAGCTAAGTGTCATCTGTGCATCCTTGCTGTCTCAGCTTCAACCATTCCACAGATATCCTTCATAAAGACTTTGAAGCAACGCATAGTTCAACATAGAGAAACACCTTATATAGAAACACTTAGGGACATCTTCCATTTTATATTGCATATACTGTAAATACATATATCATAATACATGTATTTATTGGTATATGCTTTTATTATAACACCTAATAAGCATATACAACATTTGAATTAGAATATATCATATTTGTATTAATATTCCATCTGTCTGAACTCACCCTGAGAAGTCTGTGGACAGGATCACATAACTGAATATAAAGACTCTGCTGATCTGGCATATTGTGAGATATCCCATTGCCACGATCATTGAATACCTGCAGAAACAAATAATAAACTGTACATTTTTCATTTTCTCAGCCTGCCAGTGAGGAGAAGCTAAAGAATAGTTTAAAGGATACTATGCAGCTAGCGAGCTAGCTAGCTACTACAATGGTGGAGCTGGAGAAATAAAAGTACAGTGAAGCAAAACAACAAGCCAAAGAGACCTTGGAATTGCTTTTCCTCGCTGGTGACAGCCATCGATAAACAGAGAAATACAGATAAAAATGGTTTGAAATATAAAAACGGAAGCAGTGGGCAGGGTTGAGGAGAGAGCAGGATTTCTTTGATTGTAAACACAGGACCACAACAAGGCTAAACAAATCCAGCATAGTATGCCTTTAAATAGAACTGCTCTAATTCAAGCTTTGGATAAAAACAGGTGCACAGATCAAACCAACTGTTACTATGTTTCGTACATGGTCCACATCCAATTTTTTATTTAGTTTTATTTCCTAATAAAAGAAAGGTTTCCTAATCAATCATAGCAAGAGGTTAAATGTATTTATGTTTTTTGGTTTGCTACCTTGTTAATAAACCTCATTGAAAATAAATACTTTAGTTGGTAGTTCTATTGTGATGACTTGTTAGTGTTATATTTACACAACCAGTGTTGGGTAGACTACTCAGAAAATCTGTTAGATTACCCATGTAGTATAATCTAGTCAGGTAACGTTTGGATTACTTCCAGTTGACATTCAAGAATATTTAACAAAGGGTATATTGACAAAATACATTTAGTTTGTATGCTTTTGACAAGACAGTGTTTTTATTCATTATTGTATTATGTGTAGCTCCAATACAGTAAACTGACATCCTTCTCCTCAAACCATCACTGACATCATCAGTACTAGCACAATAGTATGGAAATTCCTTAAGATTTGCCTTGAGGACAGTGTGACCCAACATCAACAGACTTCCTGTAATATATTTCAGAGGAAATGTCACAATCTGGTTTGGCAAATTAGCTGAATTCTAACAATAGAGATAGAAACTGTCCATTAATTTGTGAAATTTGTATAATTTGATGTATTGTTGCCCGATGGTCATGTTATGACAGTTTGTATATAGAAAATATATGTCAGTGAAATTGACAGTATATTTGTCATAAACATGCATTTTGCATATTGCAAAAACAGTTTCTTGAATGACTTTATTTTTACATATTGATATTTTGAAATTGTGTGAGCTGCCCATTAAAATTTTTACCAGTTTATCCATCCTTTTTGCACAGATGTGGGAATACAGCAACTACATTATGGTCCAGGTGGTGTAATGGGCATAAGGATGCAATTTTTTTATTGTTTTGCTGAAATTCGGTGGGGGTTCACCTATACTTGACAACAATCCTATTAACAATCCTGTTATTATTATTATTTGTGATTATTATTATCATTATTATTAGGCATATCAAACTTCGCCTGCACCTACTCTATGTACCTTTCTAAACTATATGATTTCTACTTTTTAAAATCGTTAAATAGTTATAAGTCAAAGCCACCCAGCTACTATTTTACTGATATTTACAAACCAGCTCTCGTCTCCTGCCAGAATTAACTAACTGTACACAGTTACACAGTTGATACTGTGGCTACCAAATAATGATAATTAATTATTAATTCTTCCATCCAATGTTACAATAATATATAATATTCTTTCTAATATAATATTCAAAATGTGTTTATTGACATCGCAAGTATACCATGCTCGTGCAATGGCTAATAGAGTTGTAACTGAATAGGTCAAATGGAATTAAAAGCACCTCCCTAGTTACTAGTGTTCAAATTGTTCTGCACTGTTGTGGTTACCTGTGGATGTTGTGAATGCTGCTTTTGAGCATGATCCAGTAGCAAGCGAACACCAAGATAAAAATGTGCACTGAATACCTGCAAAAATAAGCAATAAAGAAATAAGAAAAAGAAACACCAAAACATAACAAAATAACAGAAAAAACTAACTGAAAATCCAACAGTTTTTGCAACTTAACAAGCATGTTCCATTCTCGAAACCCTTATCTTACAACAATCATGCTATACTACACAGTGCCTCCTAGTCAGGTCCCTTAACTAACAATGGAACGCAAATCTTCCGGGATAAATCCAGCACCGTATCTCAATTAAGTCAGTTTTTCTCACCATAGTGGTAAACAGCAGAGGGAGTCAGTGGTTCTAGCCAATGGGTTCAAGCTAAAAGTACAGCTGGAGGTTAACATCTTAACTTAAAAATAAGAAGACATTACACCATACACATATTCTGGAAATGAATATGACTGATATTCTTAGTGAGTGTATCTATGTGCCTGGGGTTGTTCTTTTTAACACCCAAAATTTAATTTCGTTATTAAAAATAAAAATGAACTGACGTCATCTAGGAAAGCAACTGAAGGGGCAAGATGAAGCCCAGTTTAATTATGAAATGGTTTGCTATCTTTTTGGAGAGGTTGGCAAGGTTATCAGTGAAGTGGCAGAGACCAAGTTGTACCTTCTAGTTGGACACTGTGCACATTTTTCTCAACCTTTAAAAGCTAGTGGTCCTTCTGTGTTGAAGGATTTTTTTTTTCTGTCTGTGTGCCTTTGAATACATTATGTTAATTCCCAAAAGATATACACTCAATGGCCACTTTATTAGCTAGACCTGTACACCAGCTTGTTAAATATCTAATATCAAACATCTAATCAGCCAATCATGTGGCACCAACTCAATGCATAAAAGCATGCAGACATGGTCAAGAGGTTCAGTTGCTGTACAAACCAAACATGAGAATGGGGAAGAAATGTGATCTAAGTGACTTTGATGACTGAGTGATTGTTTGTGCCTGACGGGGTTGGTTTGAGTACTGATCTCTTGTGATTTTCACACACAACAGTCTCTAGAGTTGCAGAGAATGATGTGAAAAACAAAAACACCCAGTGAGTGGCTGTGAGTGGCTGTGAATGGCTTGTTAATGAATGAAGTCAGAGGAGACTGGCCAAACTGGTTCAAGCTGGTAGGAAGATGACAGTAACTCAAATAGCCATGTGCTACAACAGTGGCATGCAGAAAAACATCGCTGAACACACAAAATGTCAAACCTTGAAGTGGATGGGCTACAGCAGCAAAAGACCAATAAGTCCAAAACACAAGTCTAATAAATACCATTAAAGTGGTCAGAGTGTATTTATTTTATTATGTACATTATTTTTTATTAAAAAGTCAAACTAAAAATTATACTGCGCACAAAAATGTAAAGTTTTCCTTGTTTCAGCTAATGAGCTCAAACACGGCCTATTTTGAGGTCATTTGAAAACTCAACGACCAAAACAGTCATGATTTTCTTAATAGGGGAATAACAATTAATTATCTGTCTCATTCCTGTATTTAATTGGTGAAGAATATGGAGTCTGTGATAGTCCACTTACCAGCCAAAGCAGAATATGAGGAAGGAGATGCCAAGGAGAGTGACGATGGCATGGCGGACCACTGTACTGGCATGCTGGGGGCTGAGGTAGAGACGGAACCAAAAGGCAGCTGCGAGGGCAAACACTTGGCAGCCCAAGAAGTTCACCTAGAAGGGAGAGGGAAAGAGAAAATTAGGTCAGCATTATTCTTTTTTAATTCAAAAAGGGCCGCCTTCTACGGTGTGCCAGTCATTTTGGGATAAAAGCCACATACAGTACACTTCTTGTAAAACAATTTTGCTGTCATGAAATGAAAATGAAAATGAAAATAAGCCTTCACTGGATCGGGAAAATCCTATTGTGAAAATGTCCTGAGGCTCTACTAGAACATATTTTTTCTTAGGCCAGCTCCAACAAAATACATTTAGAGTAAATTAAACTATAGCACAAAAACTAATACAACATCACATTGTCACAGTGACCTATTTACCTGGAATACCTTGGCAGGCTTGGTGAGACTGGCCAACACAGGCACATTTCAATTCAATTTATTTTGTACAACAACAAAATTATTTTACAAAGAAATGTCACAAACATGCTTTTCAGAGAAATTTAAGTAAATGTTTGAACTGTCCAGTTCACATTAAGCTTCAAGATGTTGAGACGGAGCTGTACATTCTCATAGCATGCGACAGGGATAAAGGAAAAATGATCTTCCCACAAATCTCTTCATTAATAACAAAATTTACAAAAATTAATTAATATTTTTATGGGGAAATATATTTTTTATTCGAAAAATTACATATTATGGTTGATTCCATTGAATCATTAATAAAGCACACACTACACATGTTAGAAAAGAAAGTTTATGTCAATAACTATTCATTTTTAGTTTACAGTATTTTTGTGCATATCAAGAGTGCCAGTCATTTTGGGATAAAGCCACATATAGTACACTTCTTGTAAAACAAGTTTGCTGTCATGAAATGAAAATGAAAATAAACCTTCACTGGATCGTAAAAATCCTGTTGTGAAAATGTCTGTTTTGACCCCTGTTTGTCAGCTGTCCTCAACTTTAAATAGTTGAAAAGTCAGTTAAAAGAATAAAAGGCCCATTCTACAGTCTGCAAGCAAGTCACATGCTGGCATTTAACTCCCAACCATGTAGGCTAATTCAACAGAAGACTAGCCCAGAATGGCAGTGACACAGAGGGACTGGGTACATCTAGGCTACATGTATACAGAGTATCCATCCATCTCAAATGTTATTTGTGGCAATTCATCCCAGATATCTTTTTTGAATAAACATAATACATTAAATCACAAGTTTACAATAGCAACTCCCTTTAACAAATGTATTGAACCAAAACCTTTTGGAAAATGTACTGTTGCATGTTGCATAAAACACAAGTTTTTCCCTTACCTTGGAGCAATTTCACAGAGACAGATTAAGCTTAGTCCCGGACTAAACTGAGTTTTGTATGGAGAATCAATTGTTTAAAACTGAGTTTAGTCTTGGACTAGGCCTAATATGTGTCTGCAAAACTGGCCCCTTATCTCCAAAGTAGAGCAGTTGAAAAACCAAACATGAAGCTTGTCTCAGCTTTTTTCTAAAAAAATAAAAAACACACCGAAGTAAAGTAGGGACACAGAGACGATTAATCAGAGATAGCTTCATGAATTATATGTTCTACTTCTAACAGCAGCCATACACAACCGTAATACGTTACATTGGGCATTATTCCAAGTTGGCTACATGTACCTCTTATTAGCTGACAAATCAGATACTGTAGCCACATGCAGTGAAAAGTTCTGCATAATCTGCAGCCTATCAGGACTCATCTATAATGCCTGTGTGCGTTCATGTTCATATAGAAGATACGAGTGTAGCTTTCATGTTATTTGCTCTAGAGAATGCTGCCGCATTCAGGATATAAAAGCCACTGGAAACTGCACTGGAGCTGAGCATTGGCGCTAAGCATTTACTAGTGACATCGATGGCTTTACGATGCAATACACATGCACGGTTTAGTAACATTTTAGCTAATCTACTGAAACCAACTTCAAGAACTGCAAAAAAACATGTTGCTGGACAGACATTAAACTTTTTTTTACATTGTGCTCTCAGTAACACCTGAAATGTGGGTACAGTCGTAAAAAAGGCTGTTATTAACTAGTTATCCATCTATCTTTTCGCACAATTTACCAAACCAGACTTCCCAAGTAGGACTAGGAGTAAACATTCCACGGCTAATTTAGGCTATTTTAGCCAAACGTTAATAAACTTGACCGAAATTATAGCTAGTTTGCTAAATAGGTCAAGTCAAGTCCTACCTGTTCCAAAGGTATTCCGACAAAGTTGCTGACAGGTTGTAGAAATATCGAACCTGTAGTTCTATAAGTAAAACCTGACTGATCTCCCATTCTGCATTTCTTCGAACCCCAAATCTCTGTAGTACCTAAAGGACAATAAAATAGACCCGCTACAATTTAACATTTGTAGGACGTGAACGTGGGACTTGTTGCATAGCCTTGGCTATTTCTCTCACTGACAGGTAGCTAAAGTTAAAAATTATTATTATTCTGTTTCACGCGGACCGCGGCTGTGTAAATGAAATGACGTAGGCGTGTGTGCATGACTACGGTAACCGGGAGATGTGTGGAACCACTGCGAGGGACGGGATAGGTCCTCCCAAATGCCAAGGCGGAGCTACTAAAAAATAAGTCGTACAATAGGAATTCTGTGCGTTGTGAGAACTTCGGATTGTTGAGAAACTCCACATTTTTGAAGTGATAGGCTATACATCGAGCTGATACAGCAGCAACATTGTCTATGAAGCTAGCGTACACAAAGTAAAAATCTATCGCTCATTTCCAATTATTGCTGGCCAGAGACTATCTAGAAATGCCGTTGGTCATATCTTTACAGTTCGGTAATTAAAACGTTTTCTCCCCATGGCCCAGTGCTTCTGTTCGGAACAGTAATTTATCCAGTTCAGTGGTGATAAAAGCAAATGCTCAAGTAGCCTATTTCAGGAGTAGTTAAAAAATACTACACATTATAGAATGAGTAATTCAAACACCCATTCAGTCAAAATAAGCCCAAAGGAATAGAGCTAGTAGACAGTTACTACATACAGTTTACCCTAGTACCATCACTCAGCTGTGGTTTGAATAAAATACTGATACTATCGATTAGAAAGAAAAGCCGTTTTCTCAGAAAGGAAATCATTTTAATACAGAAAATTTCAGATTGTTTCTGGCAATTCTTGGATCGGTTAGCTTTTCTGTAAAATTGTTGGTGTGAGTTCAAAAATAATTGGCTACCATCAGTGTTCTCTGAACCAACTGTACAACACAACAGAGCTGGACATACACAAGATCACTACTGTCCTCCATAATCATGACTCTTAGTCTTTGCTCAATATACAATTCTGTACAATTTGTGTTATTTACAAAAAGGCCAAACTGGTACACACGGTGGCATGCCATGACAGCTAAAAGATATGGCAAATGTATATGAATGTTTTATATCTTATCTGTCTTATGTATTACAATGTTTTTTGCTCACATTTTAGCTATTTGTGGTTCTTTATGGTAACTTTTTAAAATCAAAACAAATAGTTAACTGCAAGATGAACCTGAAATTGCAGTAGCTACTGTTTGGATCTCAAACGCCTCTGTCTTCAACAATCATTATGCGGAACCTGCATAATGGCATAAAAAAGTAAATACAGCCTGTACAAGTTTGTACAAGTACACACAAAGATAAGTGTAGAGCAGAAGAATTAATGAAAAAGCATTCCAATCATACAACTGATATTGATAAGGATGTTACAGCAAATAGAAAAACACATGGCAGCAACCTGATCCTGATTTAAAATTTTAAAGTAGAGCCACATTTGCACATAACACATTTTTTATTTTATCTGACCTGTGGATCAGTTTCAGTCTGATACCCGATGACAGATTTCCTTAACTAAGAAGTATGAAAGTTTTGCGCGGTCTGGTTTGACCTGTTCTTTTAACTCTTTAACTGCCGTAGGTTCCGGAGTTATCGGCCCACAGCTTGCCCAAACGCTGTGTAATTAAGATTATAAAGGCAGGACAAATGTCCCAAAATGATTAGTGATAAAATGTCTATATACCACTGTCGCCATTCAAGTAAAAATGGAAAAACCGTAAGATGCTAGCCGATAGCCTAAACGCCAATCACTTGCAACAATTTTGCAAGCAAGCAGGGACGCAGAGCTGCACATTGTCTCTGGTTCCACGTGATTCAGAAACTATTCGATTTGCGAGAGAGATTTGTGTCCGTAAGCAGGGAGAAGTCATTTCAGTTCAATGGCAGAAGTAGGGCGACCGAAACTTGTGGACCGAAGAAAGCAGAACAGCGTTTCTCCAAGTAATACAATGAGGAGACCTACGCTACGTGATCCCACTAATTTTGGACGTCTTGCACAATGGGGACGTACACTCACTGAGCACTTTATTAGGACAATTTTTACTTAATTACATCTAGTTATTCATGCGGTTATCTAATCAGCCAATTGTGTGGCAGCAGTGCAATGCATACAATAATGTAGATACGGGTCAGGAGCTTCCGTTAATGTTCACATCAACCATCAGAATGGGGAAAAATGTGATCTCAGTGATTTTCCGTGGAATGATTGTTGGTGGCAGACAGGGTGATTTGAGTATCTCAGAAACTGCTGATTTCCTGGGATTTTCATGCACACTAGTCTCTAGAGTTTGCAAAGAATGGTGCAAAAAACTAAATAAATCCAGTGAGCAGCATTCCTGCAGACAGAAACGCCTTGTTAATGAGAGACCTCAGAGATGAATGGCCAGACTGGTCAAAGCTGACAGGAAGGTGACAGTAACGCAAATAACCAGCAGCAGAAGTCTAGAAAATATGTCTAATAAATACCTAATAAAGTGCTCACTGAGTGTACATCACAATGGGAACGTCCATTGCACATTGGGCCGAACAACGCCCCTTAGCTGTGATAAAATGTCCATATACCACTGCCTGTTGTGAGTTATTGCTTAAATAGCCAGGCTGCCTACTCAACATTCTAAATGAGTGAGCTTTGAGAAACCTTGTCGCCTTTCCCACAAATTCTTAAAACTTTTTTCCCCACTCCACACACAAGTCAGTAACAGTATGGCTCAATCCGGACTTTACAAGAATTGATTAGCCACAGAAACACTATGAGTGTTGCTAAAAAGTCAGTTTAGCCAGTGTTCTTGAGTATATGCATCATCTGCATCCCGTCAGTCTGGCTCCACAACTGTAATGCTTTATAATCTCCCCATAAACCCTCTCTTACGAACCTGAATAGTGCATTGGCATTGGCATTATATTATTATTATTATACAGGCAGGGCGACATTGGCTCAGGAGGTAAGAGCAGTTGTCTGGCAGTTCAATCCTGCTCTGGGTGTGTCAAAGTGTCCCTGAGCAAGACACCTAACCCCCAATTGCTCCTGACGAGCTGGTTGGTGCCTTGCATAGCAGCCAATTGCTGTTGGTGTGTGTGAGTGTGTGTATGAATAGGTGAATAGATAAAGGTGCTATATAAATGGCAACCATGTATTATTATTATTATTATCATTATTATTTTTATTATTATTATTATTATTGTTATTGTTATTGTTATTGTTATTGTTATTATTAATTAATAAATATCCCTTATAGAGATGGGCAGTATGACTGCCTCTACACTGCAAAAATGACTAAAATGATATTCATCCCTGCCATTACTTCTCCCCATCTGGATCTCTCCATTTCCCTAGGGGATACCACACTTACGCCATCACCCAGTGCAAGGAACCTTGGTGTGACTGTCCCTCTCCGAGAACATTGCGGCGGTGACCCGGTCATGCCGGTTCTTCCTATATAACATACAGAGAATCCGCCCCTTTCTCACCCCCTACTCGACCCAGCTCCTGGTCCAAGCAATGGTTCTGTCCCGCCTGGACTACTGCAATTCCCTCTTGGCTGGCCTCCCAGCGTCCGCCATCAGATCCCTCCAACTTATCCAGAATGCAGCAGCTCGTCTGGTCTTCAACCTTCCGAAATACTCACGTCACCCCCCTGCTTACTTCCCTCCACTGGCTGCCTGTCATGGCTCGCATCAAATTCAAAACATTGGTGCTAGCCTTCCAAGCAGTTAAGGGGTCTTCCCCAGCTTACCTACAAAAAATCATCAGACCCTACACCCCTGCCAGACCTCTTCGTTCAGCCTCCACAGGCTGCTTGGCACCTCCCCCTCTCCGAACTTCCACCTCACGCTCACGACTACTGTCTGTTCTGGCACCACGGTGGTGGAACGAACTCCCCGTTGAGGTCAGAACTGTAGAATCTCTTCCCATCTTTTACATTACATTACATTACATGGCATTTAGCAGACGCTCTTATCCAGAGCGACGCACAACAAAGTGCAAATCAAACACAAGAACAAGTGCAAAGAGGACCTGAGAGGACAGTACAGTTCCGAGTCCTAGTGTAAACATACAGAAAATCAGAACCCTTGAAGAGTACAATCAACTTTCAAACTAGCATACCACAGTTGGCAGCTAGAATACAACAATACAACAGCCAATAAAAACAACAATACCTATACAAGTAACAATATCTATACAATCTATACATAAGTGCCATTACAGTCTAAGGCTAATCATGGTGGTGAGTTGGGGAGGGAAAGGTGTAGCCTGAAGAGATGGGTCTTCAGTCTGCGCTTGAAGGAGGTCAGAGACTCTGCTGTTTGGACATCCACCGGGAGGTCATTCCACCACTGTGGGACCAGGACAGACAGCAGTCCTGAGAGTGAATTGCAGGTTTGGCGAGGAGGAGGCACCAGACGGCACAAAGTGGCAGAACGGAGGGGTGTTGTTGGTGTATAGGTCTTGATAAGGGATTGAATATATACAGGGGCTGATCGTTTAACTGCCTGGTATGTGAGCACCAAAGTTTTAAATTTGATGCGAGCGGAGGTTGCAGAGCAGGGGGGTGACATGTGAATGTCTGGGAACATTGAACACCAGACGGGCTGCAGCATTCTGGATCAGTTGTAGGGGTCTGATGGCAGATGCTGGAAGGCCAGTCAGCAGAGAATTGCAATAGTCCAGGCGGGACAGGACCATTGCTTGAACAAGGAGCTGAGTGGAGTAGGTTGTGAGAAAGGGTCGGATTCTCTGGATGTTGTACAGGAAGAACCTGCACGCCCGGGTCATCGTAGCGTTGTTCTCGGAGAAGGATAGCCTGTTGTCCATCACCACTCCAAGGTTTCTTGCACGAGGGGATGAGGTCACTGTGGTATCCCCTAGTGACATGGATAAATCAGAGAAGGGAGAAGTTAAAGCAGGGATGAAGTTTACCTCCGTCTTACCTGGGTTGAGCTTTAGATGGTGGTTGCCCATCCAGCTCTGGATGTCTCTCAGGCAAGCAGAGGTACAGGT
Organism: Conger conger; assembly: GCF_963514075.1. NCBI lineage: Eukaryota > Metazoa > Chordata > Actinopteri > Anguilliformes > Congridae > Conger > Conger conger. The sequence continues at coordinate 56,224,692 of NC_083760.1, read as the reverse complement.
AGAGACCTGTGTGTCTGATGGGGGGAAGGAGAGAAAGAGTTGGGTGTCATCGGCATAACAATGATAGGAGATGCCATGAGCAGAGATAACGGGGCCAAGGGATCTCGTGTAGATGGAGAAGAGGAGGGGTCCGAGGACTGAGCCCTGGGGGACTCCTGTAACAAGGGGGGCGAGGGGTTGACACTCGCTCATCTTCAAGCACAAACTGAAGACGCACCTCTTCAAGCAGCACCTCTCCCCGTCCCTCCCTACCTCCCTGTGAACCTTAATTGTTGTCTTTCTATGATTTACTTTCTGTGTATAAGTATTTTTAGTTTGGCTAGGTAAGCAGTGTTTGGCTAGTTAAGGGGTTTGTTCATACTTTTGCGTTGTTCGTTTGTTTAAATAAATCAAAATCAAAATCAAATAGGCCCCGGTCCTTATCTTTGTTGTGCAGGTAGCAGTTGAAATTGTACTTTCCTCTAGGGTCTTTCAGCGCACTTACCCCTGGTTATGGGTATGCACTTTGTAGTACGTCGCTCTCGATAAGAGCGTCTGCCAAATGCCAATAATGTAATGTAAAAAAGATGTTTCAGGATATACGACAGCACTTTCCCAGGGGTTGCTGTTGAAGATTTTAAATAATGAAAAATGATTTAAAGTATCTACTGTATATCTAGTAGCAGCACGGTTGTTTGAGGCTGGTTTGATACCTTGGACCCTTGATGACTTAAAGCCATTTAGCCAACAAATGTGTTCTGTACTGTATCAGTATAATTTACAGCCAAATCTAGTCCCACCCCCCAATTCCCATAGAGATCCATTCAAATGCAAAGAGTTATAGTATCGCTTGTAGGACAACCTGAGAACAAGATATCCAGACTCTGGTGATGTTGACATCAAAAATACTAAAAATTTCTATTTTATTTGACATTATGTTAAATTGTCTCAAACATTGAAATGGGGGGCTATGTATAAAAAGTGCTGTAATTACTACATTTATACATAACCAAAATTTATAAAAACATGGTTTAATAAAATATGAGAATCTGCACTTATCCATCCATCCATCCATTATCTTAACCCGCTTATCCTGAACAGGGTCGCAGGGGGGCTGGAGCCTATCCCAGCATACATTGGGCGAAAGGCAGGAATACACCCTGTCCATCACAGGGCACACACACCATTCACTCACACACTCACACCTATGGGCAATTTAGACTCTCCAATCAGCCTAACCTGCATGTCTTTGGACTGTGGGAGGAAACCCACGCAGACACAGGGAGAACATGCAAACTCCACACAGAGAGGCCCCGGCTGACGGGGATTCAAACCCAGGACCTCCTTACTGTGAGGCGGCAGTGCTACCCACTGCACCATCCGTGCCGCCCGAATCTGCACTATGAATAGCTTGATTACAAACAGTGGAAATAAAACATTAAGCAAATAATCCAGAAAAGGGCAAGGTGTGTCCAAACTTTTGACTGGTACTATATATATAGCATATTACCCATGTCTTTGCAGTTCATTATGACACAGTGATCGATTCTGAAGAGGAATTTCACCCAATATCTTTACTTGCATTAACATTATCTGCCTTTATTAAACAGTGTACAAATAGTGGGGTGCTCCAGGATTCTGTTTCCTGATCTGTCTCACATACGTCATTTCAATTAAAAATAAGTTCGAAAAATAAAAATAAAAATAAAAAATAACAATAACTTCAGCCAGTTGAGTGGCAAGCATACACTGGAAAAGGGTAGGTTCAGCCAGGTAAGTCACACATCCATCTCCATATTTTTCAGATAGGCAGGGCCTACATATAAACTAGCCAAATTATAAAGTCATCAACCACCAAGAATCCGTTGTGTGCTTGTGTTCCTGACACTTACAGGATTTTGAAGCAGGGGGACTTGATGTGACAGGCATCAAATGAGGATGCTCGCAGCTGTGTGAAAAGGATATTGCTTGGAGCGGACCGGCAAATTAACAGACATTTGATCTAGACCTACTGGTATGTTTCGTTTTGAAGTGGATGTGGTGTGAAAATACACGTTTTTGCAATTGTATATATTTTTAGAATATACTTTAATACGTGTTAGAATGGTTATAAAGAATTGAGTAAAAAGTTCATTTTGACCGTTTTAAGTTTTTAAGCAAAATAATTCGCAATCTGAATTAAGGCACCCTAAGGTTGCAACACAGAATTTTATTCTTCAGATAGCCTACCCATTAATTTAATTACAGTTACCACCATTCATATTTTATGTAACATAAACAAAAGACCAACACTGATTACATCTCCGTAAACACAGCAGGGGGTTCCGTTGGCTTGAGTATCCATGTTAACAGGTCAATGTTTTAGCTTGTGCGGGCGAATGGGAGGCATTGGAGACATCACAGGCGCCAAATTCAAATGTAGGCGAGGGAACGAAGCAAAACAGCAACTCGCGCACCACAACAATAACCAACCATAGCAATAAGAAACAGATGGTAGGTTGCCATTGTACATAGCTCTAGTTTAGTTTGCGAGAAAAATCTACTGAAAGGAGGACAAGACGGTGGATGGAGCTTGTCTGGATAAAGCAATACAAGGCATGCCCCGCAGGGAAAATTGAGCCCCACTAGATAACAGATAAGGTATTCTTCAGGAATTGTATTTAGCTATTAATGTTAGTGCTACAACTAGTTTGATCTTATAAGTTCGAAATGAATAAGTTACACGTAGCTGATTAAATGAATATTAAGAAAGGTAGCAAGTTATGTTACCTAACGTTAGTTATTCGATTAAATATTTCCAGACTAGATTACAATGGTAACGTAAGCGTGCTATACGTAACTTATATTAATGTTTAGCCAACATGGCCAGTAGGTTAAACGTTAGCTCGCAATTCATATTCCAGAATAACGTTACATAGCTCGCTAACGTCACTCATTCGTGGTAAATCCACGCCTGACCTTAACATACTTGAATACAAACGAGTTACGCGTTGAAAGGTATTGCATTGTTTTTATATATCATCTAGCTAAATACTTAGCCTGGCATGATCTGTCATGGTAGGTTACACTTGGTCATATGTTTTAATAAGTACTACCCTTTCTGGATTTACCCTCAGTTGTTCTTGTCAGATGCTAGCTTAAGTTCTAACCGTTAAAATTCTACATTCAGCAAGAGATGGAGTGCTGCCGTTATGATGGTGTACTTCAAAGCCCAGAAGACCGAAATTGTACGTCCTGTCCTGACAGTGGATACAGAGAAATGCAGTGCTGTTCAAAGCAGCCGAAGACCACTGATGCAATATTTGACATACTGGAGCCTTTTTCTTTGGACTGCTTGCCCGAAACGCCAGATGAAAACTTTACACGAAACAGCACGTCCAATTTGTTATTCAACAGGCCAAAAAAGTCACGACCCAAAGACACTGTCCGTGCCATCTGTTTAGAAGAAGATTCCAAGAGAAATGACGCATCGCTCTTCGAGACTCCTAAAAATGATGATTCCTTTCAAAGGCGCCTCCTATCTAAAGCTGCAAATAATGGCAACACAGGTAAAAGAAAAACCCTGGATACAGACCACATCATATTATCAGGTGCATCGACAGTTGAAGATGATTTTACTGGTAGAAAATTTGATCTGGCAGAATATGAAACTTTGGCTACCAGTACTTTAAAAGCTGACAAGCTGGTTTTGTTGTGCAGGAAAAAGTGCCTTATGTCCCCCAAGGTGAAAACATCTTCCCTTCAAGACGGAAAACATGAAGTCGCACATGTTCCCAACTCCCGTTATAACAACTGTGTTTCAGAGCTGTGTAAAACAAGTGTAGGAATGAGGGACATCATCCCTTGTGCCCTGCCTTCAGAGCTGCTTGGGACTCCCAGTCACACTGTGGTCACACTGTCTACAGACGGCAGCTTTCAAACTCCACTAAATGACCTTGACACAAGCCTTGCTGATTGTAGAATCTTGGGCACATCTCCTCATGCTCAAATTTCCAGTCCGGACACATTCTCCTGGGAGGACAGTGGCTTTGGCACTTTGGAGGTAGATGACACACACAATTCCTATATGGGACTTGATGGTTCATTCCAGGAGCTGTTGTTGCACTCAGCCTCCAGGAAAAAAGATTATCTGAACCAGAGCGAATCAACTGTGACGCCCAGACTCGAGCACAGACTCTCCACGCTTCGAGATGAAGGTTCCCAGCCTGAAGAGGCCATCTCAGAAACTGAATCTGCACCTGGTCACCTACAGCCCGAGCTCAATATACGAAAAGTCTACATCGGAGGGAAACATGATAAGCACTTCCTTGAGAAGACTGTACCCAAGACCAGTTCAGATGCGGACCTGTCCTTAGTGCCAGCATTGCAGGTGGTGCATGCCAAATTCCGGTGGAGTGCCATGTTGGCTGAGCAAAAGGACGTGGAGGGCACCCAGCCTTTGAGGATGACCATGCCTTTAGTGGGGTTAATCGGGAAGAAGATGGGCCTGGAAAGGCTGGATATCCTGTCGGAGCTGAAGAAGAGAAACCTTACACACATTTTTACAAGGATAATAAATATGTTGTCTTGTGAAGATATATGTAGGTGAGTGTGACAATTCTTACATTTTACTCCAGTTGGAGATTTCTGTTTATATCATTTGTGAATATTCAAATGAAAAAAAAAAAGTTATTTGGGGTGCAAATGTAATTAGCAAATCAAACATCTACTTATTACTTTTTCCTTTATTGTAAGATTTGGCCTGGTGTCAGATTTCTGGAATGAAATGGTTGTACAAGACAAAATGGCATTTCAAAGGCGAAGATCATTCTTGAAAATGCAGCAGATGTCACTTCAGGTGGGCAAAATAACAAGAAATTGTTGGATGGGTAAAATTGAGCAATGGGTCTTTTCCACACTGCAGGCTGAGGTCACTGAACTTTACTGACTGGACTGAAGGATGACCCCTCATGTAGTTGCCACAAGTCACTCACTATTAGGGTTGGGCTGATCTTCCTTTCAGTTCAATCATTTCAGGAAATGAATTGAAATTCAGATAATCAACTAAAACATTATGCTTGGCCCATTTTTCATTCATCGCCCATTTTTCATTCATCAGCTGAATTTCAGTTAATTTCCTACATTTATATTGACTTCATTGAAATCAACCACAATGGTCCTGCTAACCCACTTTAGGCAATATTTGCCAATAGTCTGCCAAATGACAAAAATGTAAATGTAAATGTAATGTATTTACATATCATAAGTGAGTCCTTTAAGGATTCATTTTTGGCTATACACTATCTTTGTAATGATTGTTAAGAATAGTATTGGATGTCCAAAAGAATAATGGCAAATTACAAATAACTATCAAGTGCCTTTGCAGTGATCTGCAGTGGCTTCAAAATCAAGGTTGATTCATCAGAAGGTCGATTCCTCCATGTAAAAGTCATATTAGCAATGTACTGTCGGCCTACTAATATGTTTTATTGACTGTTGTAACTCCCCCTTATGGTTAAAGCTGGCCACTGTCCCCGATGCAGCGACGAGGTTGAATCGCCCGTGCAGGTCTCCTCTCATGTCTGTCCAAGCACAGGCCAAGACTCCTCACTCTCACACCCCTTTGCCTGGAAATGGCAGTTTTACCATAGTGAAGCACGGTGTTAAACACTCAGCCAGTAAACGGGAGGAGTTCCTAGAGGTGAGTTCAGCATGGCATCAGCAGTATCCAAGGCCCAAATTATATGGTCATCATCTACATGATTGTATGCATTGCACTCCTGCCACACAATTGGCTGATTAGATATTCGCATTAATAAGTAGGTGTAATAAAGTCAAAATATTATAAATAGTTCACACATATTTCAGCATTCTAACTCAACTTGACATTTTTTTTGTTGGTAGACAATTATGAGACATAGAATTCCTCAAAACTTGAGTTTCATACTCTATTTCATTTTCCCAGTAGAGCCATTTAAATAAAAGTGTCACAATGAAAAATGCCATGGCACGAAATGTGACATTTAGAGGTCCATAACTAAATCTTAGACAATTTGTAACTAAATGGTTGGCATTTATATAGCGCCTTTATCCAAAGCGCTGTACAACTGATGCTTCTCATTCACCCATTCATACACACACTCACACACCAATGGCGATTGGCTGCCATGCAAGGCGCCGACCAGCTCGTCAGGAGCATTTGGGGCTTAGTTGTTTTGCTCAGGGACACTTAGACACAGCCCGGGCGGGGGATCAAACCGGCAACCCTCCGACTGCCAGATGACTGCTCTTACTGCATGAGCCATGTAGAGATAATAATCTATGTAGAAAATATCTTACCATAGAAAACATGCATCTACTTTCGTTTTGGAGATATTTGGCCCTAAAAATGCACTTTTTTTCACCAGGGACCAATTTTGGGCAGTCATATATTTTTCACATTTTTTGTGGTTTTCAGGTAGCCAAAACCCTCTTTAATGATGAGTGTCTTCGGCCATGCCCAAGGTGCCAGCATCCTGCCAGATGCCACTCCATTAAGAGAGAAGGTGTGTGCAGCTGGGGAGACTGTGGCTTTCAGTTTTGCACTGGGTGTCTATGCACCTACCATGGTTCCAAAGACTGTGGCGGCTGGTCTTTCAAGCACTGTGACAGGAAGGAAGTGCTGGCTGGAAGCACTCAAAGCAAACACAACCTGAGGAGACTATAAATTTTTGTACATAGATCATTTAGTTCTTTCTCATGTTTTTAGTGGCTGTTTTTTGGATTGTATTAAATTATGGATGTGGGAGGAAGAGATGCATTGAGGAACCTAACGCCACAATCATTCTGGTGAAAAAATCCTTGTGTTTAGATTTAGTATTTCTGTGCACTTGTGTGTGGTGTTTCTATTTGTTAACTTCATGCCTGTACAGCATTAGTTTTATACATTTTAAATAAAGCTTAACAAAAGTTATTGTCATGACTTTGGAATTTTTCAAATAATCATTTGGAGGACATCAGCATGTTTGAATGGTCTTCCATCTACCTTTACCAGTTGATCAGTCTTTAGAAATGCAAACAAATGTTTTTTAACTGGCAGTTTCTTGGTTATTATTCACACACACACACACACACACACACACACACACACACACACACACACACACACACACACACACACACACACACACACACACACACACACACACACACACACACACACACACACACACACACACACACACACACACACACACACACACAACACAATTGTCCTGGTGTTTGTAGGCATGGAAATTACCTATAACAAACACAAAGTGTGATGCCTCCATCTTGTGGCTTAACATGGAAGTGTAGGTTGGGGCTCATGGTCCAAATTAATTTTGTGCAGTTATCCATCTCCCATAGAAATGCATTATGGAATGTGCAACAGGCCATGTGGAACCTACAGTCCCCTCCAAAAGTATTGGAATAGCAAGGTCAATTCTGTTGTTTTTGCCATACACTGAAGACAATTGAGTTCAAAAGGTCAAAAGATGCTCATGAGATGACAGATCTGAATTCCAGCTTTTATTTCCTGGTATTTTTATCTAGACTAGTTAAACAACTTAGAACATATAGCACTTATATCGATCAGAGCCATAGCACAAGCATTGGGGATAGCTTGTACAACAACTTGGAATGTCCTGAAAAAGAAAGAAACCACTGGCAGACTGAGCAACATTTCCCTCCCTAAAATTTCCCTCGGGATGAATAAAGTATCTATCTATCTATCTATCTATCTATCTATCTAACAGAAATGGTCAAGGAAAATAACAGCAGTTGATGACAAACATTGTGAGAGCTGTGAAGAAAACCCCCAAAACATCTGTCAGTGACATCACAAACAATCTCCACAGGGCAGGGTTGAAGGTATCTCAATCAACCATTCAAAGAAGATTTAGAAAGCAGCAATATATAGAGGCTATACCACAAGATGCAAACCACACATCAGTAGTAAGTAATTAAATACTCTTTGTTCCAATACGTTTGCTCACCTAAGAATTGGGTGGTCTGATACCAAATGTGCTATGTTCCAAGTAGTTTAGCACATCCAGGTGTAAATACCAGGAAATAAAACCAGAAATTCTGGACTCTTGTCTCATGTTCATCTTTTTATCTCAACCCCAAATGTATTGAGTGTATTGCAAAAACAAAGGAATTGCTGTTCCAAGGAGACTGTATATTGTCCTATGCTGACTGCTGTGACAAAACGACTGACTAAACATTCTTACCATACGCCTTACGGTGTAATATGCAGTTATACACAGTCCTTTGCCAATCAAGTAAACACACAGAAATATATAATCCAACAAACAGCTGGAGTCATCAAGTCAAAATATAACAATACCAATCAGTTCATCCAATGATTGGAGTTGCTGCTCTCACCTCTTCAGGAATGGCACATCTAACGGTATTCAGGAATTTTAACACTGTCCTCCAGCATAATCTGCATTCACCATCAGTATTGTTTTAAAAATAACACTGGACACTAAATTCACCTGCCTCGTTATTGAATCCATTCACGGGGCCAATGATCATTTCCTGGTCCATTTTTAGAGACATGAAAATCTTTTAACTCAATTTTAATTAAAAGCATCAGTTTTTTGAGTGACATAAGACCGGCGAAAAGGGTAGTTAGTTAGATTACATGGTAATTCTGCGCACAGCTACCCTAATCGCTAGCTAACAAATTAATAAACAGGGTGATTCATTTTGCTTATGAAACGTAAGCTTGTATTAAATTGTATTAATTTCTTGGCGGAAATATTTTATTCCTATAAATGGAAAATACATTATTCCTGACCTGACTCTTTGGACCCCAAGACTTGTGTCCCTACTCTATCTATAATTCATACGGCTGTCACTAGAGCGCAGCAGATGGAAGAGAGTGCACGCGACCCAAAACACCGAACTCTGTAGCCCAAACCTGAATTGGACCTAATGGACTATTAGCCTGAATCTGCACTTAAACGCATTCGTCCCTTAAATAGAGTGTGATTAAATAATTTCCTTGTCCATTGATGTAGAATAAAATATAACACGTTAATAGTGACAGGTCTAGTTTCCTCATAAAACATATTTTTTGAGAGCAAAGACGTTAGCAGCTACCTATAAGCTAATGCTGACCAACTGAGCATGGGCATGAATCATAGACTGTATAAAAGGCATGAATAGTAGGCCTAGTAGCATAGGCTTATGTTTAAAAAAAAATCTTTTAATTAGGTAAGAATTTCAATGAGTCCCATTCACTTTGTTTTTTAATCTTGTTCTCTGTCATCTAGTGATACATAAAGAAAAAATATATATAATAATAGGCTCACCCATGATTGTTCTCATTAAATATATCATAAAAATAAAAAGAAGAAGAAGATTATTAGGCTATTTGATTAAAAGTATTTTAAATATAGGCTAGTAGCTATTGTTCAGTGACACTCGATATTGGTTGGCAGAGCGATGTAGCGATCTGTAACATTACGGAAAAAAAACATCAGTTAATATTCATATTTTACAATAAGGCTGGATTAACAGACGGCTGCTTAATTTTTTTGAAGCAGATTAACTGTCTGTGGACTTTTAGAGTTCTAAAAAGCCACGAAACTATTTTATTTTTTAAATAATAGGTTGTAGGCTACTTTATTTAAATATTTCATATTATTTTGGTCAACAAAATAGCCTAAGCATTAACACTTAATAAATGTTAATTATAGTACGATTGTTTCAAAATCGAATAACAGGCTATATCTGATATAGCTTGCCTAATTTAGATTTAATAGAGCACTCAAACGCTCATCACCTTTCCTGTTGCTTGCCGAAACGTCAGTGTTTCCCCTTCAAGCGTTTGTGTTCACCTCCATAGCAACCTTCAGCGGCTGGGTTTACTGCGTTGACATTCCTGAGAAGGCAAACTTGGAGACAACGAACGGCTTTGAAAAAAACTTTATCTAGACCAACCTCAAAAGAGATCAGTTCATAATCATACCCCTTAACGCATTTTACCTTGCTTTAAACCTGTTTTTAAATGCAAAAGTTATGAAGTTTGACGAAAATGTTGGGGAAGATTGTTACCACAGGTGAGAATAACGCCTCCACTCAAATTAGTTCTAAGATAAACACGCTTGTTTTAAAGCCCGTGATCCATTGCTTTCTCATGTGAGCCTCTGAAACATTGTTTCTTTTTTATTTGTATAGAACCTCCAGATATATCAAACGACAATTTTGTAAGTATTTCTCGTTTAATTGAATCTGTGAAACGAACATTAGCCTATATGTTTTACGGGCAGTAGACGATGTTTTAAGGAGGTCCATGTCCTACTTCTACATACATCGTCCTTTAACCAAGCCTATAATGTTAAGCATAATTTGTTGAATGACTTTAAATCAGGACTTTTCTTACTCAGCTGAGAGGTAGGTTGTAGCATAAGTCCTGAAACTGATCAAATCGATTTCCTTCTGTTCAGGAAGAGCAGCTGGCCACAGACGATCTACTGGTGCACTATTTCAATGACTTTTTGAGTCTTCCTGTGAGTGGATTAGCATCAGAGAATCATATTACATTTGGGCTTGTTTTACCTCTCCTAGTTTAAGTGTATGTGCTTCACGTGTAAGTGCTACAACTACTTTTGTGTTGTGCACAAATGATTGAGTAAATACAAAATGGTCTAGGTTGGATTGAGATGAAGCTGACAAACCTTAATATGCGTTTTGCTTATCAGATATCACCTAGAGCAGAACATTTATGATTCTTTAAGAAACTGACAATGACTTGCTGACAAAATGACTTTTTTTTTTTTTTTTTGCCAATAGGTATTTTATGAAGCTGTAAGATATAACAAAGAAAGTGGAATCTTTGAGGTGGTGACTGCAGCAGCTGAGTCTTTGACCCAGCAGATCAGATCAGCCATATTGGAATATAGATCAAAACTCCTTAATGAAGCAGAGCTCTCATACAGCCCTATGATTGACAACAGCTACACAGTCCTGGTAAGTTTATCCAAGAGGGGACAAGACCTTATTTATTCAGACAGATGTTGTGAAATGCTTCTTGAACCAAAAAATAAATACAGCTACACTGTGCTGTAACATTGATTTTGAGGAATATGCTTGAACGGTGGCATTGTTTTTACATGAGTTGCCAGATCATGCTACTGTGTATTTTCACTGATAGTACAGACACACAATACATTTAAATCACCACAGTAGGAAACTGCACAGGCCTGACTGCACAATGGTTATTTATAATGTAAATACCCTGATCACTAAGTTTAAACTCCCTGAAAGTATCAATGCAACCCAATGCAAGCTTCTGGGGTGACATTAGCTCAGGCAGTAAGAGCAGTCGTCTGGCAGTCGGAGGGTTGCCGGTTCGATCCCCCGCCCGGGCTGTGTCGAAGTGTCCCTGAGCAAGACACCTAACCCCCAAATGCTCCTGACGAACTGGTCGGCGCCTTGCATGGCAGCCAATCGCCGTTTGTGTGTGAGTGTGTGTATGAATGGGTGAATGAGAAGCATCAATTGTACAGCGCTTTGGATAAAGGCACTATATAAATGCAAACCATTTACCATTCTGCTGGTCTTTCCTTTTGTCACCTCCTGTACCTTTCAGGTACTATTATTACAAACTGTTGTACATGAATAGGGAAATAGGCTCCTCCAAAGTGTGTAATTACACCCTCACAAGGCAGTTCTGTAAATACAGAAGTGGTGTCATGCTACAGTTACGTATATGCTCATCCTGGTAGGAGCGCACTGCTGACACCTGAGGGGCCAAGTCACATTTGACCTGCTTAACTATTTTCATCACAATTCATCGAAGTCATCTGTTGGCAAATGGGCAATGTGTGTATTTCCTAATGACACTGGGTCACTAGTTACTGAGATAGCAAGGGCCCTGTGCTTTTTTAATAGCCTCATATTGAGTTCCCTAGCTACAAGATTCTGATAGAGCTGCATCATAAAACCCTTTGTCATTGATAGTCATCCCACCATGGTTATTAATGTCACGCAAGTGTTTATAAATTCAGTGATGCATATCACTGTTTAGACTGTGCTCCCACTGTGATATTCAGCATGATTTGGTTTATTATATAATTATGATTTATACGATTTTTAATTTCTATTTTCTTTTCATCAGTAGCTTATACGGAATCCAGCAGAGCCTAATCATTGTCTAATGTATCTGCCATAGTGTCTCGACAGAGAACAAGGGATCCAGTGGATCAAGAGAGAGAGGCTCCCTTTATTTCTGTGGAGTGATTGCTACTTTGAGTACAGGTAATGGCCCAGTTGCAGTTGCTAACAACTTTCTAATGATTAGTGCTGTAGGAATACTGGAAATTATTTTGTGGATTGACAATTAAATGCATAAAGCATTTTCAGACAATAGCATTTAAGGGACAAGCATATAATTTGACTGCATTTGTTTCTACACCAATCTAAATGTTCCAAGGAAAACCTGCATACAATTTCTTTGGTTAAATGGAATCAACCAAAGTCTTACATTTTTAAAAATCTTAAATCTGATCTGAACATAGCACTCTCTTCCAGTCATAATTCCAATGACTTTTGGAAAACTCAAGATGCTTGGTTTTGTTTATTGTGCTCAGTTAGGGCTTTCTTTGTGCCACCTTTCCAAAGAGTTGGTTGGTATGGAGGTGGCGGTTTATGGTTATTTTTTGAGACTTGGTGACCCCAACATGCAATCAATCTTGAACCGGGAGCCTTGGATTATCTATGGCCTCCCTCACCATCTTCCTCACCATCTGTGGGGACAACGTGCACTTGGCTCCTCTTCCTGGCAAGCTTGCTACCATTCCATATGTTTGACATTATTTTATTATTGTCCTGGCAGTGCAAAGTGGTATGTTTAACCGTTTATGTTTTTCCCTTGTATTCATTAACAGATTTGTGATGGTCATCTGTCTCTTTGGAATGGACAGTTCTTTGCCTTTTCCATTGATGATGGATGACAAATACATGTTGCATGCTTGTTACCTCATTTTTCTACTCTAGTCAAAAGTGATGGAATGACACAATATTGTTCCTTTAGACTGAGATTGACTAAATTGAATAAAATGTTATTGCCAATTTAACTTAGATTTTATTTACAATACATTTACATTTACATTTTTGTCATTTGGCAGACGCTTTTAATCCAAAGCGATTTACAAGTGCAGAGGTTCTACCACAAGTCAAAGCATGACATCCATAACTAGGAAAATACACATGGAATGCTGTTCTAAACATATAGTCGTCATTATAAGTGCAATTTTTACTTTTATTTTTATTTTTTGGGTTAGACAAGGAGGATTGGGATATCAGAAAGGGGGGGGCGGGTATTGTTAGGTGTGCCAATAATTTTGTTTTTCAGAAATAATGATATTACTGACTAAAAACATTGAAATATGAAAGTACATGTATTAAAAGTATATAGTCCTCCTATATACATATAGATTATTATCCTTGTTTATTATATGCATCCTTTTTTCCTCATTTTTATCAAGGGTACCAATAATTCTTTAATTCTGAAATATGTTTGCGTGGTGTGGATCAGCAGTGATATTAGCAGTATAAGAGTTAAATGGTGCTGCTTGCTGGTGCTTTTGTTTTGTTTTGGCATTGCCCCCACAGGCTAGCAAAGTTGTTGTCTCAGGTGGACAGCAGTTGCCTAGGACGGAGATTGCAGGTAGACTCCACCTACCGCCCTTGGGCTGTGCCGGTGCAAAATGACGATGAGACTCTCCCGAGGATACAGGTGAACTGCCTTTCTCAATCTTTCAGTTTTTGGCACCATGTTCAGTGAAGTGGTGTGACTTATTTTTGTCCTTCTACTGGTCTAATTAACTGGGGTTGCTCAAATAGCTTTTGACACTGAAGAATTTGGCATTCCAAAGACAATTCTGATTTCTAAAAATGTTGGTAAAGGAAAACAAAATAAATAAAATAGCTGCAAATTAAATTCCTAATTTTTTGCTACAAATCCTGCCAATCCGCATGCCTTCATCTCTGTTCTGTGACATATAGCATGCACACAGCACATTCACTGAGGTCAGATCTCATCAGTATGTTTTCACTGTAGCATTTTGCTTCCAGGGCTCTACGACACAGAGCAGGGATTGGTTAACATTGACCAACCAAAGCCAGGGTTCTCTTAGCACCCAATCCATAACGATACCTGTGCGGCCATTGAGTGTGAGCAGTCAGGACACGCTCAGCCCTACAACTGCAGACATCACCAATGACCTCTTCTCCACACCGCCAACCTCCAGAGACCCTGACAGCCCAAAAGACACAGTTGGTAAGTGTAACCACGTACAAAATGTGCAAAAATATTTCTCTACCAAATGCTGATATTGACTTTATATGCTTGATAATATTGCCCTTGTGGGCCAACCTGTCCCTAAGTACGGGTCTTGGACACAAAAACAAAAGGCTGCCTATTGTTGTCATAGCCACAGAGGACAAGATCCCCTTTCCAGCCATACTCCTGATCAACCTCTTGCCTTCTTGTTGCTAGAATGCAAGAGGACGAAACAGTCCCAGAGCCTTCGCGAGGCTAGGGTAGTCCGCATTAAAGAGACCAGGTTTGCAGAACCACAGCGCAGTAGGTCAGCACCCCATACCCTCACTGCGAGTGATTTAGAAGACTGTGCTCGCTCCGTGGTGAGGCAGGTGCTAGATAACGCTGTATCAGAGCTGGAGCCAGGCTCGCCGTCTGCTCAGGGGGAGTCAGGATCAAAGGGCAGCCCTCGGACACAGGAGACGGAGGCTAAGCCGGGACAACCGGCAGGGTCGCACACAGAAGCCCGCATCGATGGGCCTCCAGCTACTGAGCGCGCTCAGAAGGCCGAGGAGAGCGAGGATTCAGAGCTGGGAGATGAGACGGAGGAGATTGATGATGAAGTGGGCCTGAGTGGTATCCATGGCACCCAAATGGCACTCCAAGATTTCAAGAGCTTTTTACAGGGAACGCCTGGTGTGAATCTGTTCCATCTCTGGATGGACATCGAGCGTCTGCCATCTCATCAGAACAAAAGCAGCAAAAACCGGTACATACTTTCTTGAAAAAAGCATAGATATTGCTAGGAAATTACTGTTTGTTGTTGTAAGTGTGATTTAATTGGCTGATTTAAATCTAGCAACATCACATGTTCAATTTCACATACCCTGAATACCTCAGAGGAGTTATTGGACTTCATTTATTTTAGGCCTCCAAGATTAGTTGGAATCAGTCTGGATTTGAAGAGCATTTTTATTTAACCTGTGTTACACTCTCATTTGAATTTCCCATCCTTTTATTATTATTTTTATTATTATGTATTATTTGTATAAGTTTTTTTTTTTTAGTAATAATTGTTTTATGACATGATTGTCTCGCTGGCATAGGCACCTGATTCAGATGAGGAGCCAGTACCTGCTGGGTAGTGGACGTTATGCACTCACTGTAGAAGTTTTATCCAGACTGGGTCTGGCCAGCACCCCCTGCTGGACGGAGGATAAACTGCACCTCACCCAGCCCCGCATCACAGAGGTGCTGCTCCTGTACTGGTGAGAAGAACAGGCTGCTGGAATGTCCAGATTCAGATAGTTAAAGTCCTCTTTTACCTTCTGACCCATGGACTTTCCACCTCTGCTGTTACAACACACAGCACTGATCAATAGGATATAACAAAGTGATTTTATATAACACAGGCAATGTAAAGTAGCTACAGTAAAAAATAAATAATGTTAAAGAGCGATATCTGTGTGGGTCCCGTGATAGCCGGTGCCACTGCGCCTTCCAGGCCAACCATCCTTCTCTTTAGCTGCCATGCCTTTTAACAAAGAGAACAGATGACCTGTCACGACAAAAAAAGGATTGACACAGACATATACAGCAATGAGGCAGTGGCCAATGGGTATACAGTATATATCTGTTCTTGTACTGACTGGATGATGATGATGATGATGATGATGATGATGATGATGATGGTGATGATGATGATGATGATGATGATGATAATGATAATGATGGTGATGATGATAATGATAATGATAATGATGGTGATAATGATGGTGATGATGATGATGATGGTGATGATGGTGATGATGATGATGATGATGATGATGATGAGGATGATAATGATGATGATAATGATAATGATGGTGATGATAATGATGGTGATGATGATGATGATGATAATGATGGTGATGATGATGATAATGATGGTGATGATAATGATAATGATAATGATGGTGATGATGATGATGATGATGATGATGATGATGATGATGATGATGCAGTACTCCAGGTCACTTCAGTGTTGTTGTGAAGGTGGCCGCGGTTCTGCACAGCCCAGAGTGAGGAGGGTGTTACTGCCAGTCTGAGGCTGTGGAGAGATCGGCAGCTGAGGCCCCCCACTGGCATCGACCCAAGCCCCCGTACGGTCACCCTGCTGCCCCTGCGGCCAGCCTCCTGCAGCCCCCGCCTCACCTGCTCCAGCAGCCAGCAGGTACTCAGCTGGTACACACAAACGCACACACCTTGTGCACCAACATTTCTCCTCCAGTAGCTTTTGTTGGTGTCCAGAATTTTTGTTTGAGAAGCAAAGAAAAAGATATAAAACAAAAATTAGCATTTCATCTGAGCATTTTCAAACATTTTTTTTATCATTACGCCCATTCCTTTGTTTTACATGTAATGTTTAAATGATTAAAGTACAGCAATATAGTGATGTACCAAATTAAAAATGTAACAATGAAAAACATATTGTATCAGAAGTCAGTAATGGTGGTTCTGTTTCTTTGTTGGCCAGATGCTGGACTCTAAGCAAACATCAGTTGGACCCCACACACATAGAGCAGGGAGCAGCTGTCCGAAGCCACTCTGGGAGAATCTGCATCCTGTTTCCTCCAGAAGTGTTCCCACAATGCACTGGGCTTCCAGGACCAGGTCCCAGTCAGCCAACCAAAAGTCCTCTCTCAGCCCCCTCTCTCTTTCTTTCACCAGGACACCACCTCTCACCAAACAGCTGATGGTTAGTTTATATACAGGCCTCGTATTCCAGATCTTATGAAAATCCATACTTTAACTGTTACTTTTATTTCTGTGATTGTATGTGGGTGAATATGATCGTGTATGTGTTTGAATGTTTATGTGCATTTGTGTGTGTAAATTGTGTGTTAGGCTGTGTCTGCATACTGTATGGTGTGGGGATGCTGTACATGGTGTTTGTGTGGGTCTTAGTCTGATGGCAGCTGCAGTCCATTTCTTGGTGGAAGAAGGATGGAGCGAATGCTGCAGGCCCTGCAGTCAGAGATGAGATCAGGCCTCTGTTTCACCCATTTCTGTGAGAGCTCTAGGAACCAGGTACCATCAAACTCTGTAAGGCATGAACTAGGTACAAACATTCCCTGTAACACACAAACCAAGAACCATTATACCCTGTAACACACAAATCAGAGGCCATCAAAATCTGTAACACACAAACCAGAGACCATCAAACTCTGTAACACACAAACCAGAGACCATCAAACCCTGTAACACACAAACCACAGTGCAGTTCCCTTGTTTCAGTTATGAGCAGCTGCACTAGTTTAAATGTGCTAAATTGGAAGCTCTGTATCACTAACAGGGCCATCTGTCAGCAAAAACAAGTTCATCATTGATAGGCTGACCTACTTTAAGGGAGAAATTCATAGTAAGCAGCAAATCTAATCTATGTAACTGAAGGTACAAAATGTAAATAAAGCCACTACACCTCAGACCCACTCCACAGCAGAATCTCTCCCTCTTTCCCCCACAGCTGTGGGCAAACAGCATACACTTCTGGACTGAGCTACAGGACTACCACCGGCTGTTCTACCAGAATGGGCTGGATCCCTACAGAGTGCAGCAGCAGGCTCAGGTGAGCCAGGTGGACCAGAGCCTTAGCTATGAGGCTCATAAGCTTTCAGGCCTATACTATGAGCCAAAACAAGCTGGCACTCTGTGATGTCAGTCCACCCAACTTCAGGGAATGTGCTTCTTTAATAAACGAGTGGCCCGTTACTATCTCTGGTGAATCATGACCCCATGTAGGCAGGGACATAATTGGAGGTGGCTGGTCCATCCAGGCACCTATAACTAAACACTGGGTAAAACAATTAAGATACAATGAGGTTACATTCATTGGCATAAACTAATGTAGTTGTTAACTAATTACTGAGCAGTTAATAAGTACAGCTTTGTTAATGTTTTTGTATTTCATTAATTCATGTTAACAACTCGATTAGTTAGTGCCAATTCATATTGGAATGAAAAAAACAGTTATTGTATTTGTTAATGGTTACTATCTAATAATAGGTGTATCCTATGGTTTTCTAATATATAAATATTCATTTAACTAATACGTTAGTAGTTAACATACATTAACTAATATGTTAAGTTAATTGCATGCTTAATTAATGTACATCTACTAAATTAGCTAATGCCAATTGAACCTTATTGTGAAGTGTGACCAAACTTTCTAGAGCCAGTGCAGGTTTTCAGCAATTTCACAAACCATGCCTTTCCTCTCCAGACGCTTGAGAGAAACAGCATCTGGGGCTGAGACGAGGTGGAGCGGGGTGGTTTGGTGAAGGGTAGGAGACTAATCAGCTTGTGAGGGGGTGTCACAGATGGACAGTCCTGTCGAACCAGGCTGCAGGCGTTTGCGGATGGCTGTCAGAAGGCACATGTGTGCACTGGGCACAAGACCAGGCATCTGGCAGCCAGAGAGACATAACTTGCGTCTATAAATGCAAGACTGTTCACGAAAACATAGAAACACTAGTGCCGTCCAGTCCAAATAGAACAGAGAGAAAGCAGGAGTGTGAGAGAGGGAGTATGAGAGAGAGACAGTCATTAAATCTTTGTATAGTGTTTAATGGTCCGTTTGCATGAGAAACGGACCTGGCACAGTGAGCACGAAGAGGAGCCCCTCTTCACCAGTCTTATATCTCGTGCCATGGGGTCTCTGTGTACCCCTCCAGAGCCCAGGCCTGGAGCTTGTAAAAACAGTTCACAGAAATTACAGAGCGTGAAACATATGCAAATCTGTCATTGCTTATAAGTATTTGTCCATGTTAGAGTCTGTATTTTGTACACATACATTAAAGCCCCACACGCATATTTTTTGTGTTCTTGAGCTTTTCATATCTTCCTAGAGCTTTCGTTTTGTGTTCCATACTGATCCAAGTAAAATAATTGCCATTTTGGTAGAAGTATGCATATTTTAGGGTCTAACTACTATTTTTCAGAGCTGTTTGTAGAATGATTTCCCACATGACATGACGTATGTTTTTGTATAATTATCGGATGACGTTAACACAGAGAGCTGACCACAGGTGGCGAAGCGGCAGGAGGAATTGGGCTCTGGGGGCAGGGTTACTCACTGCTCTTTGTGAACATTTTGTGGGCGTTTTAGATACCAAAACCAGGAAGAGAACACTGATGTCTGTGGGCCTTTACAATGTCATATAGGTGGGGGCTGCAAATTTCCATTGCCCTAATCCATACAGGCATATCATTTTAGAAGTTCTGATGAAGACGTAAAGAAGCTTAAACAATGCTTAAAAAAGTGACCAAGTCTATGTAGGTGCACATTTGTCAATCTTCAGAGTACTATGCATAATAGGATTGCATTTATATAGCACCTTTTATCTCAGCAATGAAAGGCCTGTCAATCCTACCTGATGCTGCAGAGAAACTATCAGTCACTAGCAGCCTTGGTGCCCCAGGCTGTTTAGCAAGAGTATAAAATGAAGTCCTCATGATTGTGTGCATTTTGACCCTTCTCAGCTCCTGTACTCTGTGTACCTGAGTCCGGGTGCGAGGATGACGGTTGGGGTGGATGAAGAGAGCAGACGGGAGGTGCAGGCCTGTCTCACTCCGCCCTTTGAGGAACTATTTGACCTGGCGGAGGAGCACGTTCTAACTCTGCTGTTTGACCCCTGGACGATGATGACCGCAAGGGACAGGGCTACCTATGAGAAGGTGTGTGTTATATACCTGCCCCCTTACACACTCCATCCACAGTACACCCCCACCAGATCACAGGGAGAGTTTTAATTCCATGTGTTTGCTTTGTGCTTTGCGTTGAATTTGTACGTGGACACACGTGAATGCTCTTGGAAAATGCTAATTCAAGATATTCAGAAACAGAACCGAAAGAAAATATGAGTTGTATATTCTTGTTCTCAGTGTAGTTACACACCCAATGATGTGGATCAAATGGGTGGAGAATCCAAACCTAAGGGTGTAAAAACATTAAAACATAATAACTGTCATTGCATGTCTGTTTCACATATAACGTGGAGCTGTCAGACTGCACATAGACAGCCGGTGTGTTCTGTGTCCTCAGGTGGATTTATGGGATGACACTCGTCGCATACAAACTACACACTACAGGAAGCTGCAGGTCCTGCACAGGAAGTTACTGCGTAGACTGAACGAGGTAATCTCAGAGAGCCGAGCTTAACATATTTGTTAAGAAGGACCTTTATTTATTTTGGGACCTTCACCTTGCCTACACTTACAGCTTGTATATATTTTCCCCTGTATCTAGCCCCAGGTGTTTTCCAAAATCCCTACTCCTTAGAGGAATTGCACACTTTGAGCATCCTGGCACTGCACTGCATAGCTGTCTTGTCTTACTGTCCGTTTAGTGTGTACCAGAGCGCAGACCCCCTCCTCCGCCACCAGAGGTCCCCACCGAGCCTGACTTGTGGGCACAGGTTCCAGAACAGTTCCGTAGCTACCGCCTGGGGTCGGTGCTGCGCCACCGCTTGGAGCTGCAGCATTTCCACTCCTTCCTGGAGGAACATTTTGCCAGGTCAGCATCACCATTCTTCACCTGTTTCACTTGCAAGTGCATACTCTGTAGCTACTACTAACTACTAAATGTCAGTGTGTTCATGTGTGCTTGCCTGTGTGTGCTTGTGTGTGCATGTATGTGTACTGCACACTTGTGCACTCATTCCTCTGTGTGTGTGCGTGTGCCTGTGTCTGCATGTGTGTGTGTATCTGCATATGTGCGTGTGTGTGCATGTATGTGTGTCTGTGTGTGCATGTACATGTGCATGTGTGTCTGCATGTTTGTGTGTGAGTGCATGTATGTGTCTGCATGTGTGTGTGTGTGTGCAAATGTGTGCATATGTTTGTGTGCATGTGCGTGTGTTTGTATGTATATGTGTGTGTGTACGCATGTGTCCGTGTGTGTGTGTGTATGTGTGTGTGTGCGCGCGTGTGTATGTGTGTATGTGTGTGTGTGCGCGCGTGTGTGTGTGTGTTGGCGTGTGTGTATGTGTGTATATATGTGTGTATATGTGTGTGTGCCCCCTACAGCATGGATCTGATGTGCTGGCTGGACATTGAGCAGTATAAGAGGCTGCCTCAGAAGGACAGGGCCGAGCGGGAGGAGAGGTCCAAGGACATCAGGAGCAGATACATCAGCAGGAAGTACTTCTTCGGGCCCAACAGTCCGGCCAGCCGGGAGCAGCAGGAAGAGGTAGAGACGCTTTGTGCCTGCCGCTGACAGCTCTGACACGCTCGCGTTCGGGATAGGCCCTGCGAATTAAAGGATCACATTTAAAAGGTTCAGCTGCAACGCTGGAAAAACAGCCGGGACTCCATTAGACGTCTGAGAGGGAGTTGCCCCGTGCATCGGGGGATCTGCGCAGACTGACAGGTTTACGGCCTTGGCTCTCAGTCAGAGCCGCGGGGCCGAGCCGGGCTTTGATCTCGCACCGCTCCCCGGCCGCCAGGCTGTTTCTCATCGCCGGCGGGGATGAAATCACAGCCAGATCCAGATCCTCAGCCGCGCGGAGCTCTTCAAGGGGCCCGGGGCCGCTCTGGTGTCCTCAGAGCCCTCGTAGCCTGGTACACGCTATCACGGCCCTCAGGCTTATTTACCTCACCTTGTACATCACACCTAATTATCCGCGCATGTCTCTGGAGGGTTGTTCATCACTGAAGGTTGGTAGTTTAGCAGACCTCCTGAAAGGTGCTGCTACTTGGGTTTAGACTGGGAAATGAATATCCACTGGAGCTTCAGAGAGTGTTCAATGGAGCGATTGTAGCTTGTAGAGCATAACTCACTACACAAGTAAAGGCTGCGGTATGATTTAATTTTAAGCAGGCACAAGACTTGGCAGTACTCTTCACGATTTTAGCCTTGATATTACTCTGTAGTCTGTGCATGGGGAGTGTAAGTGGAGGGAGGTTTAATGGGGTCTAAGGGTCTCTGTAATGTGTGTTGGGGCATGGGGGTGTGTTTGGGCTGTTGTGATTGGTTCCTGCGTACGTGTATCTGCAGGTGATTCGTCTGGGGGGCGGCTGGGGGCGGATCCTCCACTGCCGCCTCTTGGGCGCTGCACTGGCGGAGGAGGTACAGAACCACGTCAAGCGGCGCATTGAGAAGAAGTGGCTGCCCCTCTTCCTGGCCATGCCCGAGTTCGCTGAGAGGCAGAAAGTGAAGGTCAGTCTGCTGCAAGAGGGCTGGGAAACTGGCACCGCTAACATGACTCTACTGCATGTAGAGCACTATGGTCTGGTACAGCATAGGCACCAATGCACACGGTCAGGTGGTCATTGTCCTCAAAGCACAAAAAGAGCAATTCCCAAAAAGTATGAGGAGAGGTGGCTAGTGCCAAAAAGTAAAAACTTGAGGTGAGGTGGGCATTGTATTATATTATATTATAAGGCAAAGTGGAAGCGTGTTTGGTCAGCACGAGGCAAGGTGAGTACTTGGGGTACTCTGGTTGGCCACAGCGAGCCGTGCAGAGTGATGGAAACTGCATGATGAGATGCATTAACAAGCACACACTAAAGGATGTTGCAGCCAACAAATTGCCAGATACTGTTAACTGTTAACATCAATTACTGTCATTTTTATTCATTATAATTGCTTAGTTGACCATCAGTACCTAATGTGTCCCTAATTATAGTATCAAGTTGACCGCACATAACCAGAGCCTAGGTAATGGGACACTAGCACAGTTTAGTGTTTCACCACTGGCTCTGTAGAGGTGCAGAGATAGACTGTGAGACCAGGGATATCGGGCTGAAGGACTCCTGCAGTGTTGGGTATGAGTGTTCAGTACTGTTCTTCGCTGAGGTTTTTTGACATTTTCAGATATGCAGTGCATTTTCAGGGTATTCTCTGTGCCATGTTGCTCAGTACTTCTGTGTTCATTCCTGGTGTTTGGGGTGTTTTGGTTGTTCAGTGTTGCTGTATTCCATTACTGTTTTTCCTGCATTGTAGTGTTTAGGTTTGGTTTTTCCATTACTTCTGTATTCTGTAAATAACAATTTAGCTGTAATTTAATTCTTAAATTGCTTCATGTGGAATAAATAAGGATATTTTAACTGAACTGAATTGCTATTTATACTATTTCTGAGGCAGTGCTCTAGGTTGTTTTGTTCCTTTCGGTGCCTTCGGTGCCTTTCAGTGTCCTGTTGCCCAGTGTTGTAGCGTTCTGAGCTGTATAGATCCTCACAGTGTTCAGTGCATTAGTGTTCTGCAGTATTGAGTGCCAGTGTTTTTCCGCTGCTGTGCTCAGTCCCAGGTCGACGACGTGGTGGAGGACCAGCTCTTCCTCCGTCACCGAAAGAAGAGGGAGGTGTGGAAGGTTAGTATAGAAGTACCTGGGACAGGTTTGGCTTTTTAAAAACTTCCTTTTCCAAACGGATGGACTGATGCACAGAAACCCTCGTCCTTGCCGGCAGCACGTGGATGGCACCTGGATGACCTCGTCCAAGGAGATCCTGGCCTTCCGAAGGGCCCTGCTGAACCCAGTCACCTGCCACCAGTTCCAGCGCTACGTATCTCTGAAGGGGGACTTCCTGGAGAATGGAGTGCTCTTCTGGCTGGAGGTCCAGAGGTACAAGGTGAGATGTCTCAGATACCACAGTATCCAGATATCCAGTTTTTACACCTTGACCTTCTATGGATCATCTCCAACATAGACACTCGAACACAGCTTTAACACCAAGGAAGCAATCTAACCTGTGATATTTCCCTTGCAGCACAAGGCATTAAAGAAACAGCTTTAAGGATAATTAATTTAACTATTCTCACATATCAGTGCCACCCCCACCAGTGCAGGGAGCACAGCCACTGAAGCATTGGTTCACCTCTAATAGAGTTACATGCAAGCCTACTATTTCCCTCACTAAAAAGCACACAGCTTGCTGCAGGAGAGGTAGAAGCTATCAGAGGAGATGAGTACCTGACTTAAGACTTAATTGGGCTGCCAGCACTTGCAGTGAGTGTCCACACTGACTGAACCACAGATGTATAACCACAAGGCCCCTTATAGCCTTGCTGTCCTGATTGGGTTGAGGAGGAGCTGGCTAGGAAGATCTCTCCACTGAGACCACAGTGACTTATTCACCAGCTTTCCTTCCTGTCCCCAGAACCTGTTCCACTCGCACTGCGACGAGGCCACCATCCAGCAGAAGGTCATCCTCATCACAAACTCCTTCATCAACTCGCCCATCCCCCCCGCCCTGCAGATAGACATCCCCGCAGAGCAGGCCCGGGACATTCTGGAGAGGAGGAGGGAGCTGGGACCTTATGTCTTCAGAGAAGCGCAGGTCTTCTTGTTTCCAAAAAACAGACGTTCATTTAGCAGATACCCTTACTGGAGCTTACCATCATTTATGCCAACCCTGGTCCTAGACATCTGCAAGGGTTTCCTCAATTCCATTGTTGCACACGCACTTTATTAAAATGAAGGCAGCACACCTCCTCTGGGTTCTTGGGTCTAAATTGTTTAAGGTGAAAACAGCCAGCAGACCCTGTGGCTCTCAGGACCAGGACTGGCCATCCATGAATTGGCGTGTATTATACTTGAAGGTTACCTTTCAACAGGACATACAAAAGGCACACTCACTAAGTATAACAATATTGAATATGAACTCATGTTCATAATTTCTGCATTAAAAGAAAAATGAATCTCAGAGCTCAAAATGGCTGCAATGCTGGATGGCAGGGAATTGGGAGTCCCTTATTAAAAACCTTGCCAAAATTAGCATGAATCCCTGTGGCCTTTTCTGAATTTCTTTGTATGTGTGTCTGTTTGTTTGTGTGTATGTGTACACGTGCAGATGACCGTGTTCAACCAGCTGTTTAAGCTGTGGCCGGAGTTCCTCTCCTTCAGGACTAATGTGGGTGAGGAGCACGTCCTGTCCATGCTGGAGGGCAGGAAGGAGAAACAGAGGGAGAAACTCCTGCGTCGGAGGAGAGAGGAAGAAAGGAGAGCGCAGGCAGGTCATCTGGGCCCCAGTCTGGAAAACCTTTCTGTCTGTCCGGATCTCTCTGATATATCCAGTGATCGCGATAGCCTATGGAATTTCTAAATTTGTGTTTTTCACTAATTCACTTGCACATCTTTTTGCTATACTGTAATATGCCAACTCACAATAACAGCCCAATAAACTTTTGCCATTCAGAATTTTATGACACTTGTAACTTGTAAAAACAACAAATGTTGCAAATCTGATCAAAACAAATATTTGCCACAGTCGATCATTTTACTTGTATTTACTATTTTTGAGAAAAAAAAAATTAACAGAATTCTGAAATCAATTTTTGTGCTGGCCTGTGAAAAGTTGGTTGGCGATGAGACGTTTTTTGGAATCCATTTCCTGCAAATGCTTTGCCTGCTCCAGCACTAATTAGAACTATCCTACTACTCTATTCCTAATGGCATCGTCCTAACTAAAAAATGG
The DNA here is from genome assembly GCF_963514075.1 of Conger conger. Lineage (NCBI taxonomy): Eukaryota > Metazoa > Chordata > Actinopteri > Anguilliformes > Congridae > Conger > Conger conger. The sequence continues at coordinate 56,198,984 of NC_083760.1, read as the reverse complement.
CAATACATGAATGTACCAAGTTTTGTCATGACATTGACAAAGCCCACGTCTGCACTGACCTCTGACGGCCACTCCCGGTCACGGTGGATGCTGAGAGACGTGTGTACTCTGTGCTGGTGGGCAGGAGGAAGCGGAGAAGCAGAAGAGCAGTCTTGCGGACGGGCTGTTTGAAGACGGGGGCAGCGTGTTTGGAGGGAGTCAGGAAGGAGAGCCGGGCAGAGAGAATGGAGTACCAGCATACCCTCCTCCACTGGCAAGCAGCTCCGCTCACACACACAGCAGAAAATCAAACACTCACAAACACTCACCAGTTTATAGGTTCATACTAATCTGACCTGGCTCAAATGTGTAATTGTTCTGGATTCAAACACTTCAATTGATCGATTGATCTTGCTTGGTGGAATTGAGCCAACCAAGAGGACCAGAAGGCTGGGTTTGCATTTTTAGAGAGTATTTCATAGGTTCAAATAAACTAGACAAGTTTAGTAAAGCATAGTGAAGCATTTGAATTATGTACATGTATTTGACCCAGCTCTGATACTAATTCAGAATTGAAAAAGGCAGCATTTCAAAAGACCTTTCAGTTGGATGCGTAATCATGGGCGATAACCTCAGGACGCCCGAGGCATTTGTGTCACTGTGCTGTAACACTGGTGCGTATCCTCAGGTGTCCTGGTCTTACTCCAAGTACATAAGTGCCCTGGAACAGGAGCAGGCTCTGCTGCAGAGTCACACTCAGCTGGACAGGGGGGGCCCCTCCCCCTCCCCGTCCTCAGGAGCAGGTAACCCAGCACGATCGTGTTCACACACAAGCGCAGACACTACACATACATGAATATGCGTACACACTCAGACTAGGCAGAATACACCAACACATTTCATTTACCACAGACTTCCAGAATAGCATTCAAGCCCAGGCTTGATGCAGTGTTGGTTAGACTGTAGAGCAACGATGAGCACAAATGGTCTGAACAGCCTGGTCCTGCTGTCACTGTATGTGTTGTTCTGAAATGTTGGGTGCAACATAGTAACAGAATTTTTTCTTTTTTTTTCTTTTTGTGTATGTGTAGGCAGCGCATTTTAAGATACTAGTATACATATACCTGGTAGGGTCATGTAGTTCCACGCTGAGTCTGTCATTAATTACTTGAGGTCTCTAGTCATCCTTTGGAATGAAGACATTGTTAAGCCGCCTTTCTGTCAGCCAAACGCAGTACTATTTGTACACTTTCAGGGATTCCAAGCCTCAGATTAACAGGCTCATTAAAAAGTCATTTGAAAACTATCTGGCCCTTAAAGGCTCCAAGGTTGGAGTAAGAACAGGAAGGAGCGTTTCCGTTCCACCATCAGTCTAATGAGAGGCGTCTCAGTGTGGTGCTGCTCATGTGGCAGCCTTGCTTGTCTGGCTCATTACTTTAGTGTCTGGGGTTCAGACCAGTAATGTGCTACTAATCTGGCGGATTAACTGTATCTTGTCAGTTAATCAAGCCTTGTCTTATCTTTCCAAACCACTATCTTCCTGGCTACACAGCCTGCCAGCAGGTAGGGATTGTCTATTGGGTGTAAATGCAGCGTCACACATTAGTGGTAACTTGACACTGCAGTGTAAATAAGACAGGACATAAATGTCTTTTTAATGGGAAGGGGGGTGAGATTTCCTGAAGGACATGTGGAGGTCATCATCTCTCTCCAGCAAAGCTACTCAGACTCATGGGTGTCCACAAGAGCAGGACTGTGTATGTGTGAGAGCGAGTGTGTCCCTGTTCCTGTCTGTAAATACAGTACATGTACATGTTATGTGTGTATGAGTGAATTCATTTTTGCAAGTATGTTTGTATGCAAGTTTTCAGTGTGTGCCTGTGTGCACATAGTGAGTGTGTGTGCTGTGTGTGTGTGCATAGTTGTGTGCATGCCGGAATGCGCATGTCAATGTGAGCCTGCACTGTAAAACACTTTGCATTCATGCAGTTTCCTACCTTTGTTGTTTTAGACTTTTATGCTCAAATTCACAGACGTATTTTAAAGAATGTGTCCTCTCTGATGTTCTCTCCCAGGTTCCTCCAGGCACAGTGTGAAGTCAGAGGGCAGCAGACGCAGCCAGCGCTCTGTTCTGTCCCCACGGCCCCACAACGTCCCACACTGACGTCACCCCAGCTGTGGGCTCCAGGGGGCGCTCCTCCTGCGTTGTGGACAGATGCAGCAGGGTGTGGAGGGACGCCTGGCAGGATGGTGCTGCTGTGTGTGAACACGACCACACACAGTGGAGTCCCTATGACAGTCACACTGTAGGACACTGGAGGTTCCTTTGTGCTCTGTGGTTATACAACACTACCTGTTTTCTCGGTGAAGGGATAAGCATATAAGCTACTACTACTTTATTCCCCATTTTGTCTTTTTCCCCCATTTGATTTTTGGAGCGCCCAAGAGTAACTGCTGGCAAATGATAACCCAAGATGGTGTCGTCTTATCTGGAACTATTCCATTCTTTCAGTTGCAGGCCCGTCTCATTGCTACAACATCCCGGCAGGATGAGCTGGGCACTGCCAGCTGACAGCTCCTGTATTGGTGAAGTTAGTAATTCAGTTATCTCTGAGCCTGTGGGACTATGCCGGCTGGCACAGGGAGGATTGGGGCTCACGGCTTGTGGCCAGGATTGGCTCTTTCAGTCCCTCCGCTGGGCAGAATGTGGGAGCAGAATTATGGCTTCCATTTACAGCTCAGCGTTCTCACAAATCACGGATCCTATTGGTCAGACGAGTCCTATTGTCCTGGCCTCCAGGGAAACGGGTGTCGTGGAGACAGTTACTGGTCTCTGGAATGGAGCAAATAAGTCAGCAGAGAAAGAAACAAACGTCTGAGCACGACTTTGTAGTGCAGCGATAGGCCCCGTAATCACCAGTGTATTCAAGGAAATATAAAAGAAGATTGTAAACATTTAGCTCCATTATATTACCTGTCTGTTTTTATTCAGCTTTTTTAGTGTCCCCTTCATGACCTACTTGTCTAGAAAAAAAAAATTCAACTTTAGTTTGGAGGAGACTGTAAAATTAATTATAAAAGCTACTTTCATTTCTAATATGAAATAAATCTTTCAATTCAGTTACTCTCATTTCCCAGTGATATTTCTTCCAGGAATAATTCATGAATAAAAAATATAGTGCCCTCTTGTTATTCAATGCAGTTTTGCTTTTGTTGCCATGAAATAAAATTTGTTTGAAATATACATAATAAACACATGGTTGCTTTCTTGCAATATGTGTACCCCCCTTTTGATTCAAAATGATGATGTTGCGTCGCCGAAATAAAGCTAAATGGACAATAAGATGTACATCCTCTCCTGAGCCAGTACAGTGATGGGAACTGCACACTGCACTTCTGAAAATACTGCTGAAATCAGCTCACTACTCCCACTGGCTTCCACCTGCAACTGTCTAACATCTTTGCTTCAGCAAGCCAGAGACACTCGTACAGAATGCCTACTGAGCAGACAGAGATGTTTTTCACACTCTGTTTTGTGAAGATAGTTACCCTGGCAATGTATAGCTGGAATAGTCAGTGGAAAATGTCATTTGAATTTCAGTCAGAAATGCGGTAGACCTCATATTTCACATTAACAGAGTGGCTGTGCACAGCCAGCATTGACTGGGAGTCTTCTGAATTTAATTGAATCATATTTATGACCACAAACTGCACAGAATTCCCCTTGAAGCTATAAAAATAACACATGCATCCCAGAAATGAACGAAACAGTCAAAAAACACAATCCTCTTTCCCAACTTTCTTTAACAAGATTTTGTAAGGCCAAATGCTTTGGAAACCCAATACGTGAAACAACCAAGGTTACACTTTTTGGTAAGGTGTGTTTTCAAGGTAACATTTTTTAAATAATGATTCAAGCAATCACATTAAACAAATATTTTAATATAATTAAATATTTTAAGTATTAATACTTCTGATTATCATTTATATATAAATTAAAAGCATTAGGCGGCTTTACAAAAGTATGATTCCTTACAGTACATACACAAATGCAGACTTTTTTTAAACAAATTTAACAAAAAGGCAATGTCATTAATATAACCCATTCTCATATAAGCAGACTTGGCAGAGATGATTGTAAAAAAATAACAGTATAAACTCTCGATGAAGCCATTTGGTGGAAGAAAAAAGCCCCTTCTAGCATCAAGGTACTAGACCTTCAGTAAACATGGATAACAAGTACAAGTATATTTTGGTTGAAGCTCAGATCTCAACGAAGCTGCTCTTTAACTTTCAGAGTATTGCACATATGCTGGCATGTGAAAATAAATGATGTGCTAAATTTCTATTAGGAAGTACAAGTGCTGTAAACGGTGAATAAATGAATGAAGAGAACTAAAGCACTTTGCAGTTATAAAAAGCACAAGTTCAGGCACCTCACAATGATGACCATCAGGCCTCTGGCTGGTTTTACTTCTAACCTTTAGTGTTTACAAAAAAACAGACAAAGAAAAAGAAACTAACCAAAAAAAAAACATTATGTATGAACTTTCTCTATCAAAATATTCAAACTTTCCATGTGAATACAAGTTTTTACAAATCACTTTCATACATTTTAGAATAAATCCTTCCCTTCTTTGATCCAGTACATAGTATGCTCTGAGTATCATTACTCTGAACCCGTCATTTCCACTAAGACTATGGCTGCTCTGAAATCGCATACTGAGCATACTACATTTCACTGACAATCAGCCTTAAATTGAGTAGAGTAGTATGAGTAGAGAGCAGTATGCAGTTTCAGACTCAGCCTGAGGGTGGAGCTGGAGTACTGATGCTACCATAACATGTAGGAGCGACACACATGCACGCACGCGCACACACACACACAGACACGCACACACAGACACACACACACACACACACAGACACACACACACACACACACACACATACATACATACATACATGCGCACGCACGCACGCACGCACGCACGCATGCACGCACGCACACACGCACAGACAGAGACACACGCGCACACACACACACGCACGCACGCACGCACACACACACAACATACACACACAACATACACACACATACATACACACACATACATACACACACATACATACATACACATACACACACACACACACACACACACACACACACGCGCACACACACACACACACACACACACACACACACACACACACACACACACACACACACACACACACACCCTGGCAGACGTGACCTGACAGGTGCATAGGTGTGTCAGTGGAAGCCGATCCTCAGGGCTCTGTTCTTCACTGTGGTGAACTTGCTGACGAAGACGCGGGCGAAGGCCGGGTCCACCAGGTAGCGGTAGGTTTTGGTGACGGTTGCCGGGGGCTCGGCGGGGGTGACGGGGGGGTTCTGCTGCTGGTGCAGAGAGGTGTTGGAGGGGGACAGGTGCTGTGAGGCCCGGGTCACGTAGTCCATCAGGCGGTGGTACTGCTGCTCTGACAGCCTCTCCCTGCCACCGTCGCCCTGAGGGAGAGGCAGGTCAGCGCTGGGGTCACTGTGCCCTGCCCTAGTCATGTAAAAGCCTTACTTGTATCCTATTGGATCTGGATTATAATTCCAGTTGAGCCACTTCAGCTGTATGAATACATGTACAACCTGTACACCATGCTCTCATATTGGAAAGGGTTTGAACCAATACAAATCTGTGGACTACATTCAAGGAAAATCAAATGTTTTCACAAGCAAATGATTAAATAGTTCACGACATAATGTGATTTTTCCTATGCTAATTGTGAAAAAACTCAAAAATAAAACACCTGTTTTGGTAGGTAATCTGCACAAGGGACCAGTAAAACTAAGTCCATTCACTGCGACTTTCTAATTAAAATGTAGCTACAGTAGATATGGAGCCTCATTTGAAATAGGCAGCTCCAATAGTTCTATTGGCGAGGTTATTTCTGGCGTACGGTATGCTCTAACCCTGCGTTATGACCCACAGACAGAATGGGAGAGTGTGACTTGAGCCTGTGGCGTGACCGTGGTGCGGTGCTGCCCCCTGCTGGCTCACCTCAGCGTCGCTGTGGACCCGGTGCTGCCGCAGGCTGAGGGTGAGCAGGCCGTCCTGGCCCGGCTCCTGCTGGCACTCCACCTCCGTGACGGGGAAGGCCTGCTGCTGAGTGTCCTCGCTCAGGCTCACCACGAACAGCACCTCCCCCGTCAGGAGCAGGCAGCCCGCGTGCTCCTGCCCCGAGCCGCTCACGATGGTCACCTCCAGAGCCATGTGCACCTCCGGCCGGCCCAGAGACTGCAGCATCTTCCTGCAGGACACAGCGGAGAGAGGGGTTCAGTACAGACACACACACACACACACTCATACACATACACATACACACAAACACACATACACACATACATACACACACACACCGGAGAGAGGGGTTCACTACAGACACACACACACACACTCATACACACACACAAAAACACACACACACACACACACACACACACACTCATACACACACACACACACAAAAACACACACACACACACACACACTCATACACATACACACATACACACACACCATAGAGAGGGCTTCAATACAGACACACACATACACACTCATGCACATACACACATACATACACACACACCACAGAGAGGGGTTCAATACAGACACACACACACACACTCATACACATACACACAAACACACATACACACATACATACACACACACACAAAAGAGGGGTTAAATACATACACACAGACACAGACATAGACGGACACCACAGAGAGGTTCAGCTGCTGCTACATATATACACACAAACACATACACACACACAAACACACGCATGCATGCATGAACGCACGCACGCACGCACGCACACACACACACTCGCACGCACGCACTCACACTCACACACCCACCCACACACACACACACACACACACACACAGACATACACAGCGATTTTGTTGAAAGTTCATGCTCACACAAACATAGGCTCACAGTGTTCTCACACACACTCACGCTTGTGCATGATTGGTCACAGTGCTGTAAAAGCTCAAACGCCACCGATCAGCGCGTGTGAACCACACACAGCGCTCACACTCCCGCTTGACCATGGCCAATACCACACACCCCGGCGTGACTTCTTCACATTTATTTCTGCTTCTCACAAGTGTGCATGACACATCTGAGATGTTTGCAGAGGCGATAATGAGGTCGATGTCAAGTGGAGCATTAGTGCACGGCCCTGGCATGTTCTGTTCAGTGTTGAGGCCTGACCCAGTCACACACTACCTGCAGTGGAGGCCCACGGAGCGTCCGCCCCCACAGTCTGCACGCGTCTGTCTTTCCTCACCTCCCTTCCCCTGCCCCGTGCCCAAACTCACTCTAACAGCACCCTCTCCCCATCACGTTCCTCCTCCTCCCCCAGCCTCCATCAGCAAGGGAAATACTGCTCACACCCCCCCAACCTCCACACTCTCAATATAAACCTCCCTCTCCAGGGTCAGTTTAAAACCATGAGAATGCCAGCTTGCTGGAAGCTCTCACACAATGCTTATTAAAACCCTTCTTAACGCAGCAATAGACTGGGTAGAGGCCAGGGTACAAGCCACTGGGCTGTGGGGTCAGGGCGGGCAGGCCAGGTCTTACCAGACGTATTTGACGTGACTGTTGGGTGCCTGGGCAGACTTTTCCTCGGCAGGGAGGTAGAGCTGTTTAGGCAGCTGCCAGAGGCCAGCCCCGTGCAGGATGCCTGCCATGAGAAAGAAAGAGCCGTTATTTCCGTTTATACAGTCACTCACACAGAGTTACACTCACAGGACAGTCACTCACACAGAGTTACACTCATAGGACAGTCACTCACACAGAGTTACACTCATAGGACAGTCACTCACACAGAGTTACACTCATAGGACAGTCACTCACACAGAGTTACACTCATAGGACAGTCACTCACACAGAGTTACACTCATAGGACAGTCACTCACACAGAGTTACACTCACAAGACAGCCACTCACACAGAGTTACACTCATAGGACAGTCACTCACACAGAGTTACACTCACAAGACAGCCACTCACACAGAGTTACACTCACAAGACAGCCACTCACAGAGTTACACTCACAAGACAGCCACTCACACAGAGTTACACTCACAAGACAGCCACTCACACAGAGTTACACTAAGAACAGTCACATAGTGTAACACCAAGAACAGTCACACCGAGTTACACTAAGACCAGTGATACAAAGTTACACTTAGTCACATAGTTACACTAATACCAGTCATACAGTTGCACTAAGAACAGTCATACAGAGTTACACTAAGAACAGTCATACACTTACACTAAGAAAAGTCACTGTTACACTAAGAACAGTCATGCAGAGTTACACTAAGGCCATTCACACAGTTACGCTCACAGGACAGCCACTCAGTGTTACACTAAGAAAAGTCACACAGAGATACACTAAGATCAGTCATACAGTTACACTAAGCAAAGTCACACAGAGATACACTAAGATCAGTTAAACTCACAGGACAGCCACTCACAGTGTTACGCTAAGGACAGTCGCATAGTTTTACACTAAGAAAAGTCACACAGAGTTACACTACGATCAGTCATACAGTTACACTCACAGGACAGCCACTCACAGCGTTACACTAAGAACTGTCACACCCAGGACATTCACTCACAAGAGTTATAGGACACACTTCAACAGAGCTCAAATCAGAATCCATTGTGATCAGCAGTGCCACTTCCTCCTTGTCAGAGTAAAACACCATGGAAACTATCTGCACGCGTTTCACATCATATCCAGATCTTCTCGGCTATGCAACCAATTGTGCTGAGGTCACGCATTCAACAGAGTTCATAAAGCTGTGTGTGCGTGGGGGGGGGGGGGGGGTAGGCAATGTAACCTCCCGGGAGGAGGAAAGTAAACCCACCCCAGCAAGCCCAGCAGAGAGCCAGGGGGGGCGATCGCTCTAACACGGAGCGGTGCACTTCATTCGCAATTTACGGAGCGTAGCACTGACCTGTTAGCGCACGACGTACACTTTACCCCCAGCTACCCCCCAAAATAAAATGCAGACCACCTCCAGAACCTCAGGCCTTATACGTCATGCTGGTTTTCTGCATCCGCGCCAAGAGCCCCCACATTACAAAACACACAGCTAATAAACACTGCTTTCAGACCAGCAGAAACAAAAGGCATTTCTGCGCAATGACTGATTTATTCCAATTTCAAGCATTATTCAGTTGAGGCCCTACATATATCACGTGCCCTGGTTATTATATCTGCTGTAATCTCAAGGGGTCCCCAGATGAAATGACCTACATTCAGTATTGTTAACAGGGTAATCTGTTTGATGCTTTGCAGATGGTAAGTGGAGATATTGGACATAAAAACTAAATAAAATGGTAATATAACAATGCTCCTTGACGGAAACTATGTACGAGGTGTGTCCTGGAAACAAACATAATCCACTTTGACAAATCCATTAAAAACTGACTCATGGCAGTTTAATCGTGTGTGTTTCATCTCAGGAGGGGTGGGGGGAATTCAAATGCATCAACCCAAACCCTTCATAGGAGTCAATGACTCCCCTCCTTATCGCCATCCAAAACAAATACAATATGAAATATCAGTAATGCATATAATATCCACTCATGTCAAAAAGGACCCCCTCCTAGCATATGCACACCACATACACCGCTAAAGTGTGCATGAAAGCAGCATTTAACGTAATGGAAACCGCAATGGGGCATTTCTACTGCAGAGAGGGCTTACCATATCCGGTCTGTGAGACCAGCTCAGCGGCTCCCCCTATAGGCTTGGTGAAGACTCCCACAATGCCCTTCCCCACTCCAGAGATGACACCCTTGGCTTTGCTGCCAGCGGATCCCTGCATGTCCCACGTCCTCTGGAAGTTCTGCATGGGCTGGTCCACGATGCCAGCAATGGCCCCTAAAGGAGCAGAGACACACTTTCAGGCATCAATTACACACAAATACATCCTCAGTCTTCAAGTAAACACACATACACATTTTCTGTCATCAATTACTTGTGTGTGTGTGTGTGTGTGTGTGTGTGCGTCTGCCTGTATTTGTGTGTGTGCGTGTGAGCATAAGGGTGTGTATGTAATGTATCTGTTTGAGAATGTGTGCATGTGTGTGCATGTGTGTGCTTGTGTGTGCTTGTGTGGGTGTGTGTGTGTGTGTGTGTGCGTGCGGGTGTGTGCTTGTGTGTGTGTGCAGGCGTGGGCGTGGGCATGTGTGTGTGTGTGCGCGTGTGTGTGTATGTGCGGGTGTGTGCTTCTGTGTGTGTCTGTGTGTGTCTGTGTGTGTGCGTGTGTGTGCAGGCGTGGGTGTGTGCTTGTGTGTTTGTGTGTGTGCGGGTGTGTGTGGGTGTGTGTGTGTGCGTGTGTGGGTGTGTGCGGGGGTGTGCAGGTGTGTGTGCGGGCGTGGGTGTGTGTGGGTGTGTGCGGGGGTGTGCAGGTGTGTGTGCGGGTGTGTGTGTGTGTGCGTGTGTGTGCGTGTGTGGGTGTGTACGGGGGTGTGCAGGTGTGTGTGCGGGCGTGGGTGGGTGCGGGTGTGTGTGTGGAGGGGGAGACTGACCCAGCAGGCTGATGCCCAGGCGGGACAGGCCCTGTCTCAGGCCGTCCCCCAGGCTCTCTGGGAGCTGCCTCCTCCACTCCTCCTGCCGTGTGTAGTGCTCCTCGTCCAGGGACAGCCGGTCCATGTTCCGAGCCAGGCTGGTCGCCAGGTTTGTGATGGAGGTCAGGGTCCCTGCAGGGGGAGCGGGTGGGTACGATCAATCTCATCACTAAAACGAGGACTCAAAGTCCAATCTACCGTCTGAGAGAGTCCCCAGCCCAGGTCCTAGAGAGCATCAGTGTACAGGTGTGTGTTCCAGACAGCAAACGTCATCTTGAACGTACTTCTGGTTTCACTGTTGCACCCGATGAAGATCAAACTGGTCAAAATAAATATATCACCAGGGAGCATTAACAGCAGTGTGCGTGCATTGCTTTCTAACTGTATTCTTCTTTTTTGAATTCACCTGCGTGAAATACTTGCGCTTGCCTCTATTATTTTAGAAAATTTGGTTGACTGTCACTGACCACTTATTTTATCAATTAAATCAGTTAATTAGTTAACTGACCTAACCTAGCTTCATGTATCTAAATCTTTAAAAACAAAAACCAGGAGACTGTTGTGCTCCAGGATCAGGGTTGAGGATCCTGCCTGAGGTTAAGGGGTAGAGGGTAGAGCTGAGCGGCAGGTGGAATGGTCACCTTTGGAGATGTGCTTGACGAAAGACGTGGTCCCTCGGGACACCCCGCTGACGAAGGCCCCGGGCCCCCGGGTCAGGCCCTCGTAGGGCAGGCGGAAGAAATCGGCGATGCCGTTCCCAATACTGCGCACCAGGCTGGCAGGGCTTCCCAGGATCTCCAGAGAGCCCACCACCCAACCTGCAGAGACAGGACAGAGACGCAGTTACACACAGGAGAGAGAGACACAGTTACACACAGGACAGACGCAGGACAGAGAGACACAGTTACACACAGGACAGACACAGGACAGAGACAGGACAGAGAGACACAGTTACACACAGGAGAGAGAGACACAGTTACACACAGGACAGACGCAGGACAGAGAGACACAGTTACACACAGGAGAGAGAGACACAGTTACACACAGGACAGACGCAGGACAGAGAGACACAGTTACACACAGGACAGACACAGGACAGAGACAGGACAGAGAGACACAGTTACACACAGGAGAGAGAGACACAGTTACACACAGGACAGACGCAGGACAGAGAGACACAGTTACACACAGGAGAGAGAGACACAGTTACACACAGGACAGACACAGGACAGAGAGACACAGTTACACACAGGACAGACACAGGACAGAGAGACACAGTTACACACAGGAGAGAGAGACACAGTTACACACAGGACAGACACAGGACAGAGAGACGCAGTTACATACTGAACATAGAGTCACACACTGAACAGAGATACAATCACACACTGAACAGACACAAGATCAGACACTGAACAGTGATAAAATTTTACACTGAAAAGACACAGTCACACACTGGGCACAGACACTATCATGCAATCGTTTTTATGCGTACACAGCCTTTACACATAAGGCCCCAGGTCTTGATTTCTATGCAAAGATAAATCCGCACCACTCTCTACCCAGTGCTGGAGACTAAGGCCCGAAAAGCACCTTGACATGTCCACAACATGCCCCACCCTGAGGGGGAGAGGATGAGGGCACTGCCAGATGAATCCCAGTCACCTCTATTGAGATTTACCCCTCCAAAGATTTCCAAATGACGTTAACACGCTGAAAGTGGAGATCTGCGCTCCAAGACATCCAGCGCGAGCATATGGGCACACTTCCACATGAAGTCACGCAAACAGCCCGGCGGTGGATTTACAACGCTCGGACGTCACACCTCTCTCATTGTCTGAACCTAGTTCGCAGGAACTACAGATCGTCAAAATTTATTTGCTGTGAACTGTGCTCTGGTCGAGCAGTCAGTTTTATCTGGGTCTTAGCAGGTCGTTGTTTCACATTAATGATGGGCTGGTCTCACACTGAGTAATGGCCTAACAGTACTTCCCAATAACTTACACAGCAGTGTGTCAACTATAAATCTCTCTCAGGAGGTGATGCGCAATGGTCATGCTGACTCAGTACCGAGAGACACAGACCTCTGTGTGTGTGTGCGTGCGTGTGTGTGTGTGAAGAGGCAGAGATATGATAAAATATTACAAGAGCAGAGGCATCCAACAAGAGCAGCCGGAATCTAGCCAGCCTTTACCGTGATCTCTGACTGTGTTAAACGCTTCCATATGCGTACTAGTATGCACGCAAAACAGATTGTGATTAAACTGGTACGCATGCAAAGAAAATGGTGGTACTCAGGGAAATTCATTCACAGACCACCTGAGATAATGTGAATCTGAACTCATATTAAACACTCCGGGTAAGTAATTCAATCACTGAGATTGTGTAAGAGTCCTGTCCATTTTCTAAATGTCTATTCTAAATGTGCACATCTGCTGAAAAGTTTGCTGATGAATGGGATCTTCAACTGAATGTCTTTATTCCCAACCGTATGTGTATGTGTGTGTGTGTGTGTGTGTGTGAGAGACTTACCAGGCCTAAACAGAGCTCCTGCAGTATAGTGTGTGTGTGTGTTTCTATGCGTGTTTCTATGCATGTGTGTGTGTGTGTGTGTGTGCGTGAGACACTCACCAGCCCTAAACAGAGCTCCAGCAGCGTAGTACATGTGTATG